>NC_083381.1:19889375-20198750 GCF_031755915.1 Ziziphus jujuba | reverse complement strand
CCGCCGGCGGAATTGGGGTCAATGGAGACCAGTAATGCGATCCTCGTTCCACAGGCTTCAATTTGGTATATTATTCGACAATTTTGGTTAACGTTTGTGTTTAACCCCCCAAGTACCGGGTATTATTTACCCGAATAAAATATTAATTTATTTGACTGTGTGTGAATTGTGTTCTAGGAGCACGGGTGAGTCATGGAATTGATCCTGTGGTGGATCTTGGATTAATTGCGTGCTCCAGGTGAGTGACCCACCTTTAAAAATATTTTGGGGCAATTAATTATGTTTAATCGGTGTTTAACTGATATTTGAATTATGCTCATGTGGTACAATTTAATTATTATTTTATTGTGATTTAATTTTAATTATTATGCATGAGCAAGGTATTATCAGTAATAAATTGTGCGTGGTTTTAGATATTATATTTTGGGCATAATCGGTTTAAATATTTTATGAAAATATTGTTTAAAGTGGTGGTTTAATTTTTATAATTATGCCCACGGTATTTTATTTGTTGAACCTCGTATTACGAGAAAAATTATTGTTTTATTGGTTATCGATGTTTTCGTACCGGATTGTTAAATGAAAATATGTGGGATGGTAAATGTGAAAGTTTGTATATTTCCCATGGTAATTTTGGAAAACGGTACAGTTGATTTAATATTTATTTTAGATGCATTCATACAGTATTGGTGCATGGTGTATGTATATGTGGTTTATCGCGCAAGTATTATGTCTCCCGTGAGTTGCCATTGGACCGAGGGCAGGCAAGTCTTATATATTGCGCATCAGCCGCCCCCCTTCCTTGGCCGGGATGACGGTTTCAGCAGTGGTACTGTCGGGACGCCGAAGTGTCGTTTGCAAGTTTCTCTCTTTAATCTCCCCGCCAGTCAGTGCTCGGGACGCTGGGTATCGGAGGGCATCACTGCTATATGGTATGGTGCGTCAATTACAAATTTTTCGGATAGAAATTTCAAACCCCAAAAAGTACAAAAATTATTTATTATAATTTATTACATTTTATTTATATTTGGGGTATTTATTTATTTATTTGTTGTTTATTAAATTAATTGATCCCTTGGTTTTCGAGAAGTACGAATAGCGGATTTTGCGAAAATGTTTTAAAAGGGGAACATTTCCAACAGAGTGAATAGTGAGGGTTTTGAGAGAAAGTATTACCTTCAAATGTTTATTTATTTATTTATTTAATTGTTCGGTATTGATTACTTAAATCCCTTTAATTGTTATATTATTAATATTAAAGGTGTTTAGTAGTTAGGGTCACTCACTGAGATGATTAGCATCTCAAGTTTTTTTTTAAATTCCGTTCCCCTAGGTCCAGGTTGGGAGACGTTGATCATCCGGTGCGAGCCCGACGTCTCAGTTCGTTGCCGAAAGTCCAAGAAGTATTTCTTCCCTTTTTCCTCTCCATCTTGTATTGCTTCCTTATCTGTCATTTTATTAATTCCACATTCATTTGTATAATGCTCTATATACTGTATTAAACATATACTTATTATCTATGCACTGATTTACTGTTATTTTGAAGTGCTGTAAATTTGTGGATACAAATTGTAGTAATGTGGGAGGAATAAAGGGATGAATATAGAAGTGTGCTTTCAGGGCAGGAAATTTTTGGTTAGTCCTACCCTTAGGGGAGGTGCTGCCGGATTTTCCGTTGGAAGGTTCGGTGGTATTTCTCTAGGATCAGGGCTTGTCTAGGGTTCCAGGGAGGAATTCTGGACGGGTCCTGACAGGTGTGCTGATATCCTCCAAAGATAATATCTTTTACACGCTTCATCCTTAATGGAGATTTGGTTATTGATTAATTATGAGAAACATGACACCATAAAAGCTGTGAACGTTCACTTCTCCAGAATCATTTTGGGGTTTTCAAACATTCAGACTGGATTGGAAAACCCATTTTGGAATCTAGATATTTTGCAACAACAATGGTGGATTCTTCTATCTGTTAGCCCCAACACCTGGACTGTGGACTCTGGTTCTGAGCCAGGCGATCCAAATTCTGTATATTGCTGATATTATATGGAGTCTATAGCTTTTAGATTGTTAGCTTCTTTCATGAAAATTATTTTTATCTTCGTTTTGATATTCAAAAATATACAAACTTCAAATTCTCGACTATATATTAGTTCTGTTCTGACTGTTAAAAGTCTTCTTGGTATAGTTTAGTTACTTTGTATTATATGTTGACTGGACTTTCGGTTTCCTCATAAAAATCTTTGTTAAAGAAGGAGAAAGCTGAGGTTTTGTGGAAGCTATACTTGTAGTGAATGAGAAAGATTCTTAATTTTGTAAGCTGTTTACCAGAAAAGGTAAGCCATATATATGTATTTATGCACTAATCAAGCACGATAATTGGTATTTATAAGATATATTGAAATGTTTACTTGACATTTTAGTTGGATAGGGAGGACTTTGAGAAGATAGGATTAAGCAGCTTGGGATTAAGGATTTCCTAATGAATATTCTAGAACGGAAGATTTTGCGTTCTTTGATTTACCACAACCCTGGCTGGCCATTCTTTTGGGTGTGAAAATGTTGAAACAAGATGGGATCTTGTAGTCATTTTTCCATGTACATTGAGCAAGTTCAATGATCATGCGAAACTCTCTGATCAAATTTTACAGTTGCAAGTTTTTCAGTCAATTTTTTAACTTGTTTTGCTTGTTCCATGTGTGTATTTTCCTTAACATTTTCAAGAACTAAATCAATATATATATATATATATATATGGCATATGGCTTGTGTATAGATATAAGGACATTTGAGATACTCCTTTGAACATACAAACCAAAATTTACCAATAAAAATTGAACCAAATTCATTACATCATGTGTAATGAATAATTTCTTTGCATTTTGGATCTTACCGTACAGATGTATAAAAGTTTTTTTTTCCTTTATTTTCATTTTTATTTTTTTATTTATTTATTTGTTTGGAAGAGGTAAATTAATCAGAAGAAGCAGGCGAAGACACCTAGCAATGTGGAAGAGGTAATTAATAAGAAGGAGGAGGCCAAGAGATCTAGCAATATTGAAGCGAGTACTCAAGAGGCAGAGAAGGTTCTCTGCACAAAATCAAATAGTGAGAAATGAGAGAGCGTGCCTAACACTTCGAACTCACTTATATGTAGAAATCAACATTTCAAAGAAGTTGTTCAAATAGTTGAAATGATTGATGCTGCGCTTATTTCCAGCACTGAAACTTCCAGGATGCTTCCAATTTTATTTTATTAACTTATTTTATTTTTCCTTTTGTTATTATTATTATTATTATTATTATTATTATTATTATTTTTTGGGGAAGAAAAGTCAAGTTTGTTTATATTGGACCAGTAGAAAGAGCGGGAAGAAAGGGTGAGAGAAATTTGTTTTTTATTATCCTAAATATATATATATATATAGTGTTTTATGTATGCGTGTAACACCCCGTCCTAAAGTACAACGGAAATTTTCCAACTTAACCGAAGTTGACCGTTGATCGTTGACTTTGACCATTGACCGAAGGGGTCAAAAGTTGACTTTTTGACTTGGATGGAATTCTAGGTTGACTAAGGTACCTTTATGAAGTACACATTGGCATGAGTTCATAGACTAGTAGCACGTTGAAAACGGAGCTACGGTTTGAAATATATGAGCAAAACAAGATTTGGGATCCAAACTGTCCAAGGGTGCCGGAGTTGACTTTTTATTTATGGGGAAATGAACTTTGACTCATACATGTTGTAAAGTGCTCGTCGATACGAGTCCACAGACTAGCGGCATGCCTAATTTGGACATCAGGTTAAAAAGTTATGGATCTGCAAAGTTTTAAAATACCGTATTATTTTTAAACATGTAACAATGTGCCACGTGTGACTTAATAAATGTAACCATGTGTCACCATGATGAGATGCCACATGTCAACCATGTTTAATACCATATTATTTTATTATTGTTATTTTATATAATAATATTATTTTTAATATTATTTAATTATTTTATTTTCTTTTCTTTTCTTCCCTTTTCTTTCTTTTTTTCTTTTTTTCTTTTCCCCCACGTGGGAAAAAAGGGCCACAGCCCCTTCTTCTTTCTTCTTCTTCTTCCTCCTTCTTCTTCCTTTCCCTTCCTTTCTCCCTCTTGGGTTCTTGCCGTATTTTTAATTCGGCCACCACCTTGCTACACGCGCCGGCCAGAGAGAAGCCGGGGACGGAGGCGAGCTCGGCCGCAAAATTTTACGGCCACCAATCGCCGGACGCGCCCAGATCGGGCAGGAGAAGCCCAACGGCCGGGAATTTTCTTTCTCCTCTTTTCTTGTGTTTTCCGACCAACCCAGATCGACCCATACCTTTATCCCACCATTTTCGACCCCTCTGAGTCCATTTCCGTGATTAGATTACCCAAAACCCCCACCATTTGAGAGATCTCTCAAGTTCAAGTTCGGCCGGTACTTCCTGGGCAAATTCCGACCAGCACCGGCAGAATTGGGATCAATGGAGGTCGGTAATACGATCCTCGTTCCATAAGCTTCATTTCGGTATATTACTCGTCAATTTTGGTTAACGTTTGTGTTTAACCCCCCAGATACCGGGTATTATTTATCCGAATAAAATATTAATTTATTTGACTATGTGTGAATTGTTGTTCTAGGAGCACGTGTGCGTCGTGGAATTGATCCCATGTAGGATCTTAGGTTAATTGCGTGCTCCAGGTGAGTGACCCACCTTCAAAATTATTTTGGGATGTTAAGATATATATATTTTGTGTAAATTGGTTGTTTGAAAATTATGTTTGATGTGTTGAATATTTAATAAATTTATATTTGGAATTTTGGTGCCAAAAAATTGAATGGAATTAAATATTTGTGCATTATAAAATATTTTGCTTTTAAGGAATTTGAGATTTTGGTAAATTATTATCAAATTTCATTGTTGGAATATTTCATAATTAAATATTTGGTAAATATGTTTTATGTATTTGATATTTTGAGAATCTCTATCTAGAATTGTATTGCCAATTTATAATGTTTTTAATATATGTTTTGGTGCCAAAAGAATAAATTTGGAAATTTAAAGAAATTGTAGTTTTGATTTATTTTAATTATTGCTATGGTTATTATTCGATTATTGTGCACAATTATATGAATTAATTATACATGGAATTTATATGGTTTCCATATTACTGATTTAAATTGATTTTTGAGGATTGGAGAAAAATATTGTTTTAAAGAATTATGTTTCAAAAATATTTATGCCATTGGAAAATTTGAATATTTAAATTGATGGAATTGAAAGCTGGTGGATTTGAAATTGATGGCATTTATGCGATGAATTTATGACGATGATTATAAAGGAATTGTGGAAAATTTTCGGGTTTAAGTGAATGGAATAAACCCGATAATGTTTATGGAAATTTTTAGATTTTGAGATGTATTGATTTTATGATTTTTAGATGCATCATATACGTACTGGTGTTCTGTGTATATGGATGTGATTAGTGCGCACATGAATGTAATTAGCGCGCAGGTGGGTGTGAGTAGCGCTCAGATGATTTATGGGGTTGTCCTGTGGTTGCAATCGGATGAGGGTAGGCTGCCCCTCCATGGCCGGGACACCTGTTTGCAGCGGTGCGGTGGGACGCCACGTGACCATATGCCGGTTTCTCTCTTTAACCTCCTATCTGGCTGTACCTCGAGACGCTGGGTACTGTTGGCGCCACTGGTATATAGTGGGTGCATCAAGTGATTTTCAGAACTTGGATTTCAAAATAAATATTTTGAAATTGTATTTAAATTAAGAATATATTTAATACTGTTTTTATTATTTATTTAAATGGGGGTTTTAATTTGATTTAATTTTTCCTTTACTTAATTCTTCAAGAAATTAATTCATTTTAATTAAACAATTATTTCATGAATTGTTTTAATGTGAGTTTTATTAATATTTCGGTATTAATTATTATGACATGGGTTAATTATTTAGTAACTATTATAAGTTATTTTATTTCAATTTATTCATTATAAATTTTGGATGCTTGATTTATTATATTTTATTGGATATTTAGTTGACTAATTGATT
This sequence comes from Ziziphus jujuba, assembly GCF_031755915.1. Taxonomy (NCBI): domain Eukaryota; kingdom Viridiplantae; phylum Streptophyta; class Magnoliopsida; order Rosales; family Rhamnaceae; genus Ziziphus; species Ziziphus jujuba. The sequence goes on along the minus strand of NC_083381.1, from coordinate 20,192,674 downwards.
CCTTGTTTTTCGGGAAATAGAAATAACGGGTTTGCGAAAATGTTTTAAAAGGGGACCTTTTCCAACCGAGTGAATGGTAGGAGTTTTTAGAGGAAATATTATTTTCAACTAATTATTATTTATTAATTATTTAATCGTTTGGTATTGATTAATTAAGTTTCTTTTATTGTTATATCATTACTAATATATTTGTACAGTAGATAAGGTCACTCACTGAAATGATTAGCATCTCATATTTTTAAATTCCGTTCCCCTAGGTTCAAGGATTGGGAGACGTTGATCGTCCGGGGCGAGCCCGACGTCTCAATTCATTGCCGAAAGTCCAAGAAACATTTCTTCCCTTTTTCTTCTCTATCTTGTATTGCTTCCTTATCTGACATTGTATAAATTCCACATTTATTTTTATAATGCTCTGTATACTGTATTGGACACTTAGTTGTTATTTATGCACTGATTTACTGTTATTCATTTGGAGTGCTGCAAATTTGTGGAATTATATTGTAGTAACGTGGGAGGAATAAGGGGATGTTTATAAAAGTGTGTTTTCAGTGCAGGAAATTTTTGTTTAGTCCTACCCTTAGGGGAGGTGCTGCTGGATTTTCCGTTGGAAGGTTCAGTGGTATTTTCCTGGGATCAGGGCTTGTCTAGGGTTCCGGGGAGGAATTTTGGACAGGTCCTGACAATGCGTCTGTGTCTCCTCATTTACACTTATAAATTGCACAAAAACAATGCAAAACGAGAGAATCTGACATTATTTTAGGAGAATGAATTTTGCTTTAAAATAATTATTTGGTAGAGTCCAGCTTGTGCTTTAGCCTTTGGACCTATAGTGTAACAGATTTAAAGGAAAACAATCTTTATTTTGATTACTTCGTGGGAACTAGGCCTCCTACTATTCAAAATATGAATTATTGCTTACCTTTATTTCAATCAAGAGTTCAACTTAAATGACCACTGATGGTGGTAGCTTAATGGAAGGAAACCACTTAGCCTTCATACTTGCGAGTCCGGGAGTTGAGGTTCGAGTTTTGGCAAGCCTCGTTATTGTCTCAGATGGTTTCATGCTGCAATACCACGTGGCACAAGGTTCCGACCTAATGCCTATGATACTAACAGATGCATCTTTTTTTCTTTAGCAAAATTAAAAAAAAAAAAAGAATCCAACTTAAATTTAAATATAAATGGCTCAACAATCTACAGCTAAAAATTAGTAACAATAAATATTAAAAATATGCAACTGACAAACAAAGTAGACTAGCGAACAACCCACTTTCACTTGGTTAGGAGACTAAGTCTCTTACGGCTCTATGACATTATTCTATCATATAACATGATTATAGAAGGGACATAACCACTCTACAGTAAAACTAACCTTCATAAAAGATTGATAAGAAACAAATAAAGAATCATCTCTAGAATTGTTTTTATCCTTCTGTTTGAAAATAGAATTCATAATTAAACACGATAAGCAAAACTTTGAAAATTGGGATTATTTGAACAAATAAAGAAAAAAAAAACTCTTGATCAAGTTATAATTATTATAGTAGTAACCAAAAATAGATAAATAAATAAAATTTCCATTGGCTATTTAAAAAACAATTGAACCAAGATAAAAGCAGGACGAGAAAGCAATTGAACAAAGAAATCATTTCACTAACTACTCTGACTCTTCACCCATTGCAATGGTACGTCAACATCAAGCAGCAGCCCATGACTGTGATGCAGGAGGCCATGACCGTGAAGCAGCAGGTCAAGCAAAGCCTAAACATGCAGCTCCCCGTGACCGTGAAGCAGCAAAGCCAAATGATGCAGTTCGCCGTGACCATGAAGCAGAAAAGCCTAAAGATGCAGCTCGCCATGACCGTGAAGCAGCAAAGCCTAAAGATGCAGCTCGCTGTGATCGTGAAGCAGGAAAGTGTAAAGATGCAGGTCACCGTGACTGTGAAGCAGCAAAGAGAAAAGATGCAGCTCACCATGACCGTGAAGCAAGAAAGCGTAAAGAAGCACGTAAAAAGGATAAAGAGAAGGGAAAAACACGTAGGCCAGCAAAAAAAGGAGTGAGTTTGAAGTACACTTATATTGGAAATTCATGTTAATTTAGGAGATCGATCATCATTTTTAGTAATTACTTGAGAATGTTATGGTACATATATATGCTGCACGAAAGCAAGTGTTTACAATGTGCGGGCCTCACTATTAGTGGTGGAAATTTAGTAGTGCATGCTGCCTCATGTGTCGGATGTGCGTGCTCCATCATGTAGATCCAATTTCACTACAAATGGTTAATTTTGTTGTGATTTCGACATTAATTCCAATAAGTTTGAGGTTTAATTTGTTAAACTATTGTAAGAGAATGATAAGAAAACTACTTTTACTATTGATATTGACTTGGATTGATTTTATACATGAGCCATACGACGCAATTTGCCTTGCTGAATTACTCTCCACCATTTGCATATGGATGATAAATTAATAAATGCTTATATACATTAACATGATGAATTTGAAATATAAAAAGATTGCATATATATGTGATGAAAAACCAAATCTATCTGAGCCAAAACTCCATGAAACTTTAAAGTCATGAAGCATCCTAACTCTGTTTCAATTTTTTTTTGTAAGCTAGTCATAGTTAAACATACACGTAGACATAGTTGTTAAAAAGCTTAAACTAATGGAATGTAAGTTTTCATTTCATTTATATTTTTCTCTAGCATTCTCCCTCATATGTAGGCCCATCTCTTTTTGGATTTGTTAGGTCTTTTGGGTTTTTTTAGTTGATAGAGATGGACTTTCATTTCATTTATATTTTTCCTTAATATTATGTAAATAAGAGCCTCATTTGCATTCCAGTCCCAATTATTAGCTCTAGCTTGTCCAAAAAACCATCAATGGAACTGGCAATGATCGAGTAAGCCTCCCATTGTTCTTGGCCTCCATAAGTCTTAATGACCCTTAAAGGGTTTGGGTTTTGACCCAGATGTTATCGAATCAAGCCTGCACACAATTTTTTCAAAGCTAATCTCAAGCGTATCTTTGGTTATTTGAAGAACTAACAATATGTACCCTGTTGGATTCCATATTAGCGTGCATGGCGAATTAAACAGTGCCTTGTGTAGCACTAAATCCAAATCATTTATATAAAAAATTGAATTAAATTAAATTAAATTAAAAATTTCAGATAGACATTCTCTAAAGTTTTTAAGGGCTTTCCACTTTAATCCATATCTTATGTATTTATATTTGTTTTCTTTTATCTTCTTCGCATTTTCACTTCCCTCAAGCATCCTTTTCCAAAGTAAAAAACAAAAAATCTCTTCTCCATCACCGTTACCAGAACTCTCCTCAAAACAGCTACTATCATAAGTTGAATATGCAGAATATGCTTTCAAAAAATTGATTGTTTACTCATAGAGATGGAAAAATTGTTGGCACTAGTTTCTTGAGCCTCTTTATCTTAAAAGATGAGGTAGAGTTTGTTCTTCAACAATAAAAAGTAATCGGGAAGTGAAAGTGGGAGAATAGAAGTAAAAGAGAAAAAGTGATAATAATAACAAAAGAAAATAAAAAATATAAGGAAGAAACTGGAAGGAATTTTTAATTGTAAACGATGTTGATCCCCATTTTTTTAGTTTTAGATGACATGGATTTAGTGCTATCCATGGCTTTCTATTATTGGGTACTCACCAGCATGGAATCTAGTAGGATATACAATGTGTATCCAGAAATTTCTCCATGCTCACCTCCAAATCTATGTTCAAATCTAAAGCCGTCAAATGTTCTACTAGGAAAATAAAGTGATTGATAGTGACAACATTAATTAAACACAAGGTTTTCTTTTTCTTTTTTTTTTTTTGTTGTTTTTGAATATAATACAAAATTCAATATGATGGCTATATTGATATTATTATTATTATTATTATTATTATTATTATTTTTGAATACTTGTATAGAAAATGGCATTGTGGCACATATATGTGAAGTCCTACATCGGTTAGAAAGGAAAATGAAGCATGCCTTATAAGGCTGTGGATGCATTTCCCTTGTGGACGCATTTTAAACCCGTGAAAGCTGGGTTGTAAGAGGATTCCTCAATGCCAAAGCGGACAATATCCATATGCGGGTGGACTGGACTGTTACAGTTGATATGAGAGCCAGACCTGGATCGGTGTGCCAGCGAAGACACTAGGCCCCAAGGAAGGTGGATTATGAAGTCCCACATCGATTAGAAAGAGGAGCGAAGCATGTCCTTATAAGGGGCTGTGGATACCTTTCCTTTGAGACATATTGTAAACTTGTAAGGGCTGGATTGTAAGAGGATTTGTCAGGACCCATCTAGAATTCCACCCTGGAACCCTAGACAAGCCCTAATCCCAGGGAAATACCACCGAACCTTCCAACAGAAAATCCGGCAGCACCTCCCCTAAGGGTAGGACTTACCAAAAATTTCCTACACTGAAAACACACTTCTAAAATCATCCCCTTATTCCTCCCACAATACTACAAATTGATTCTACAAATTTGCAGCACTTCAAAGAATAACAGCAACCCAGTGCATAAATAATAACTACATGTCCAATACAGTATACAGAGCATTATACAATTAAATGTGGAATTAATAAAATGACAGATAAGAAGCAATACAATATGGAGAGGAAAAATGGAAGAAATACTTCTTGGACTTTCGGTAATGAACTGAGACGTCGGGCTCGCCCCAGACGATCAACGTCTCCCAACCTAGACCTAGGGGAACGGAGTTTAAAAACGTGAGATGCTAATCATCTCAGTGAGTGACCCTATCTACTGAACACTTTTAATATTAATAATATAACAAATAAAGAAATTTGATTAATACCAACAATTAGATAAATAAATAATAATAACAATGGAAGTAATATTTTCTCTCAAAACCCTCACTATTCACTCCGTTGGAAATGTTCCCCTTTTTAAAACATTTTCACAAAACCCGATATTCGTATTTCCCAAAAACCAAGGGATCAAATAATTTAACAAACAACAAATAAATAAATAGCCCAAATATAATTAAAATGTAATAAATTATAATAAATAATTTTTGTACTCTTTTGAGTTTGAAATTTCTATCTGAAAAATTTGTACTTGACGCACCACACCATATACCAGTGATGCCCTCCGATACCCAGCGCCTCGAGCACCGACTGGTGGGGAGATTAAAGAGAGAAACTTGCAAACGGTACTTCGGCGTCCAGACAGTACCGCTGCTGAAACCGTCATCCCAACTAAGGTGGGGGGCGGCTATGTGCACTATATCAAACTTGCTTGCCCACTGTCCAATGGCAACTCACGGGAGACATAATAACTTGCGCGCTAACCACATATACACCAGAATACCAATACTGTATGAGTGCGTCTAAAATAATTATTAAATTAATTATAACCGTACCATTTTTCCAAAATCACCGTGGGAAATATACCAATTCTCAAATTTACCATCCCACATTTCCTTTTAACATACCCAGTACGAAAACATCGATAACGATAAAACAATAATTTTTCTCGTAACACGAGGTTCAACAAATAATATACCACGGGCATAATTATAAAATTTAAACCACCAATTAAACAAATAATTTCCTTAAAATGTTCAAACCAATTATGCCTAAAAATAATATAAAATCCAGACACAATTAATTACTAAAAATACTTGCTCATGTGTAATAAATACAATTAAATCACAATAATAAAAATCGGAGATTTCTTAATAACCCAAAAATTCCATTTAGCACCAATAACATACACATACGTATAAAATAATATTTTTCCATAATTATAATTAAATTTCACCACATGAGCATAATTGCAGATATCAATTAAACACCAAATAAATATAATTAATTACCCCAAAACATTTTTAAAGGTGGGTCACTCACTTGGAGCATGCAATTAACCTAAGATCCTCCATGGGATCAATTCCACGGCTCACCCGTGCCCCTAGAACACAATTCACACACAGTCAAATAAATTAATATTTTATTCGGGTAAATAATACCCGGTACCCGGGGGGTCTAACACAAACGTTAACCAAAATTGACAAATTATATGTCTATGGAAAGCTTGTGAGATGAGGATCATTACTGACCTCCATTGAGTTCAATTCGACCTGCGGTGGCCGGAATTTGGCCGGAAAGTTTCGGCCGAGATTCAATTCCCCGTATCTTGCAAACCGCTTCGAGTTTTGGAAATTGGAGGCCATATTTGAGATCAGAAGACCCAAAATAGGGGGAAAGGAGGTTTAATTTGGACTGGGTTGGCCGGAATACAGCGGAATCGCCAGAAACTTTAAACTCGCCGCCACCGACTTCACCTGCCCGATCTGGGCGCGTCGCCGGCCAACCGGCCGCCAAATTTGGCTGGTGAGCTCACCGACGTGTGGTCTTGGACGGTGGCTGGCGCGTGTGGCTTGTGGTGGCCGGAGAAAAATGAACACGGGAGAGAGAGAGAGACGGCCAGTGGGAAGAAAAATGAAGGAAGAAGGAAGAAGAAGGAGGGATCGGGGCTAGGTCCCCTTTTTTTCCCACGTGGGGGAAAAGAAAAAAAAAAGAAAAAGAAATAAAAAGAAATAAATTAAAATTAATTAAATAATATTAAAAATAATATTATTATATAAAATAACAATAAAATAATAATTTGGTATTAAACATGGTTAACATGTGGCATCTCCACATGGTGTCACATGGTCACATTTATTAAGTCACACGTGATACATCGTTACACGTTTAAAAATAATATTAAAATAATATAGTATTTGAAAAACTCTACAGGTCCATAACTTTCAAACAACATGTCTAAATCGAACGTGCTGCTAGTCTACGGACTCGTATCGACTAGTACTTTACAACCATGCATGAGTCAAAGCTCAACTTTGCATGAATAAAAAGTCAACTACGGCACCCCTTGGACAGTTTGGGCCTCAACTTGTTTTACTCATAACTTTCAAACCGTAGCTCCGTTTTCAATGTGCTACTAGTCTACGAACTTGTGCCAACGTGTACTTCGCAACGGTACCTCAGTCAACCAAGAATTCCATCCGAGTCAAAAAGTCAACTTTTGACCCCTTTGTCAACGGTCAAAATCAAAGTCAACGGTTAACGGTCAACCTCCATCAAAGTTGGAAAATTTCTGATGTACTTCGGGACGGGGTGTTACAGGATTCCTCAGTACCAAAGCAGACAATATCTCATGCGGGTGGACTGGGTTGTTACAGTTGATATCAAAGCCAGTATCTGGATCGGTGTGCCAGCAAGGATGCTGGGCCCCAAGAGGGGTGGATTATGAAGTCCTACATCGGTTGGAAAAGGGAACGAATCATGCCTTATAAGGTTGTGGATACATTTCCCTTGTGGACGCATTTTAAACCTATGAGGGCTGGATTATAAAAGAATTCTTCAGTGCCAAAGCGGACAATATTCACATGCGAGTAGACTGAACTGTTACATATGAGAACAAGTTTTAGTGGGAACGACATATTTTCATCTAAATAATCTTATTGGAGAAGCTATTGATGATGAGTATTTATATAAATTAGATATATATATATACAATTCTGACTTTGTGAAAATATCTCAATTTTATAAAGTTATAAGACCATACAAATCAATCAAGGCAAATCGATCATTTTTACTTTAGCAGACTTTTTTACATTATATTCTTATCTTATAAAATCAAAATATCTTAACTAAATAATTATTATTATATATATATATATGAGAATTTTTCAATGCGAACCTCATTTTAGATAACAGTTTCTCCAAAAAATCATTATCTAAAATGCTATTATTAATGACAGGTTTTTAAAAAAACTGTCATCTAAAGCCATATCCATATTTTAATAAAATATGGACATTCGCATAGGAAATGGAGTATATATATATGAAGAGTCTTTAGTGCGAACCTTCACATTTTTCACTTTAGATGATGTTTCGGTTTTTTTCACAAATTGTCATCTAAAATTCTATTAGATTTCGTTAAACAAGACTGAAGACAAAAAACACAAAAAAAGGAAAAATTGAGGCATTAAATTAGTTGGTTGTAGTAGTGATTTGAGCTATGATTGGCTATTTGATAATTGTACATATATAAAATGCAGTGTGTGTATATATATATATATAAAGAAATTCTATAGTGCGGACTATCAGCACCATGCTATTGTGTCGACAGCTTCAAAGACGACTGTTTTTGAAAAAACTGTCATCAATACTCATCTTTGTGTGATAGTACTAACAACAATTTCTTCCTATTGTGACGACAGCTTCAAAGACGATGGTTTTTGAAAAAACTATCGTCAATACTCATCTCTGTGTGATAGTACTAACAACGATTTCTTCTAAAATAATCATCTTTGTGGAGATCCGCATAATAAAAATATGTGGACGTCCATACCATAGATGAACTATTTATATATATATATATATATAGATATATATCAAGTATATTTACATATACATATTATGTACATGATTCTCTATGACTATATACACACACGTGCCTTGATTTAACATATATATATATGTATATATATATATACATATATAAAATGAGTCAAGCTTATATCAGGATAACTTAATAAGTTTAGCATTAGGTTTTCCTTTATTAGCCTTTAATTATATCAAATGTTAGAATTTAAAATTTAAAAAGTGGTCAAATATAAATTTAGTAACCAACTAAAACTCTATTTAGGCAAAGTAAATCCTGTTGAGATATGGTGATTAATAATATAATTATAAATCTTAACTTTTGCTATGATTTAAGGTGATTAATCAATATAAATTTTAAATTTTTGTCTTTAATCACTACTAGAATCGAGCTGATACACGACGCAAGTACTGCGTCGCACTAAATAAACAGCGACGCATTTGACGGAGTCGCCAAATTTCTTGTCGCGAAATATATAAGATAACAGGCGACGTATCATAACAGTCGCCTAATAATAATTTTTAGCGACGCACATTTAATTTTTAGCGACTCATACAGTGATGTACTTATAGCGACTTATAAAATAGCGACTCTTTATAATAAAGTCGCTAATACATTTTTAGCGACACTTACGTGATTCGTCTCCAAATAATTATGTCGCTAAAAATGCTTCCTGAATAGCGACTCATTCATTTTTAGCGACACATTTTTTTGTCGCCTATTTAGCGACACGTTATTTTTTGCGACGAATTATGTGAGTCTCTCTTTTAACGACCATATATTTTTAGCGACTATTTTTTAGTGTCTCTAAATTAGCGTCTCATGAATTTTTAGCGACGCTTTTTTGTCGCCTATTTAGCGACGTATTATTTTTAGCGACAAATTGTGTGGATCGGTTTTTTAATGACCCGTAACAATTAGCGAGGAGTTTTTAGTGTCGCCATATTAGCGACCGTTCATGTTTTAGCGACAAATTATAAGAGTCGCATATTTATGAATTTTTAGCGACTCTTTTACCTATTTAGCGACATATACACAATATATTTATGTCGCTAAAAATTATATGAGTCGCCAAATTGATCTTATTATATGTCATTATATATTTTAGGCGACTTTTAGTTATCTTCATAAACTGCCATTTCTTTTATACTTTTTTAGATTTATCTTCATAAAAATTTATTAAAATATAAAATTAATTATAATAGCAAAAAACCCAAACTAACTTCGTCCAAAATAATTAGAATATAAAAATTTAAAATAAATACTTGTTCATAACAAAACAATAATCAATATAATTAAATATCATCTCATTGACATATTTTTACATATGCATACTTACTGAGATGGAAGTTGATGTACTCGTGTTGACGATATTACGCCCTCATACTGCATATGGAAAAATAAAAAAATTTGTTAGCACTGACACAAAATAAATTAATAAAAACTTAATCATAATTAATAAATTAAATTGTAATTTGGCAAATGAAAATTTAATGAATATTTACCTTCTTAAGGTTTGGCATGGCACATATTCTCCTAATTAAAGTGGAAAACACATAAGAAAAAAACACACAATGAATAAATAAATATTACTTAAAATATAATTATAAGTTAATAAATATACGTACCAATTTATTTAGAAGATATTGTTTATCCATATCCCCTCACAGTCATTACGAACATAGCCACTCTCACATTCATCCTCATTATCATTTTCATCAACACTTGGCAATTGTATGGCAAATGGATTGTGAGCCATTGTAGTATCGCCAAGAACATCTTCTTCAACCAAAGTACAATGTCGTGGTGGAGTTAAAACAACAGACCATCTCGAGTCAAGTTGATCTTCAACATAAAATATTTGTTGAACTTGTGAAGCCATGATGAATGGGTCAGATTTATATCCAATTTTACTAAAGTTAACACATGTAAACCCCATCTCATCAACTTTCACACCACTGCTGTCAACCCAATCACACTTGAACACTGGAATTCGAAACATAGTGTAATCGACGTCCCAAATCTCTCTTATGATCCCATAGTATGTCATCTCGGCTAAAATTGGGTTATTATCCTTAGCACTAGCAAAATGCTCACTTTTGGCAATAACTTTGACACCACTATTCTGGGTGACCCTCTTATTATCCATATTTATAGTGTTGAATCTAACCCCTCTAATGACATATCCTTCATGTTTCGTTACCACCCATTGCGGACCATGGGCTAACCATCGTAATGTTTCAGACACTGTGTGATTAGGTTGACTTCGCTCTTGTGCAATCTAGTCAATAGAAAAATATGAAAAATTAAAGCTAAAACAATGATATTATATATTGAATATTTAACTTTCCCATACCTTATCATGTAACCAGTACGTAAATGTACGTTTGTGTTCGTCTTGAAACTATTTTGCTTTTTTTCCTCGATTTTTTTTGCTTGACTTCAAGACTTCAAAATGAATACTAAAACAAATAAAAGTTGTTGTAATTAATAAAAATATCCAACATATCAACTTATCGATGCCTATTAATATATTCAAAATATCAACTAAATTATACATGTTGATATATATATATATATATATATTAAAAATATCAATTATTTTATACATTAACATGTATATACGCACCTGACATACAGTTCCACTTCTGGTGTATTCAAAAGTATATATCTATGAACTTGCTCCCAAAGTTGTTGATCAATTGATTGATTTTTTCCACCTTTAAATGGGGCACCAACATCATCCTTATCATTTAACTTTTGATATCTACCAATTGGGTTTCCAACTGCATCTAATCCTCTCTGAAATTCACTACAAAACTCAATCACTTCTTCACATATGTAACCCTCGGCAATACAACCTTCTGGCCGATTTTTGTTTCTAACATAACTTTTCAATACTTTCATGTACCTCTTAAACGGGTACATCCACCTGAAATGTACTGGTCCACACAATCTTACCTCTCGAACCAAATGTACAGTTAGATGAACCATTACATCAAAAAATGATGGTGGAAAGAATTTCTCTAAAAGGCACAAAGTTGTGACTAGATCATTTTGAATATTTTCCAATTCAGCAACAATGATAGACTTCTTGCAAATTGCATTGAAGAAAAAACAAAGTCTTGCAATTGCATGTCTCACATGTTTAGGAAGGATTGCACGAATTGCAAGAGGCAAGAGTTGTTGCATCAATGTATGACAATCATGAGATTTCAATCCTACCATCTTTAAGTCCTCCATTGAAACGAGATTCCTAAAGTTTGAAGAATAACCATCTGGAACCTTTAAGTCCGCTAAACACTTACAAAACAATTTCTTCTCATGCTTTGATAATGTATAGCAGGCCGGTGGTAGGAAAGTTCGATTACCTTGAGGCTTAGGGGCCAAGTCTTTCCGCAAACCCATTTCTTGTAAATCTAACCGAGCATTAACTCCGTCCTTCATCTTACCAGGAATATTGAGCAATGTACCATATATGCTCTCACAAACATTTTTCTCAATATGCATGACATCTAAATTATGTCGCACATGGAGAAATTTCCAATATTCCAATTCAAAAAAAATGGACTTCCTCTTCCAACATTCTTCATAATCAACAGTCCTTTTCCTCTTGTGTGAGTTATCAAATCTCATTGCATTAAGCTTATCTAAGATTTCTTCTCCAGTCGACGGTTTTGGAGGCACTCCAAATTCTTGAAATCCATTGAAAGCCTTCTTTTGCCTTCTATATTGATGATTTGGAGGAAGAAATCTTCTATGCCCGGTAAAACTCATTTTTTTTCCATGCTTTAGCCTTGTAGCAAAAGTATTTTCACTGCAAATTGGACAAGCATAATATCCCTTCACCGCATGACCGGACAAGTTACCATAAGCTGGGAAATCATTTATTGTCCATAGCAACACTGCCTTCAACGTGAATTTCTCCTGACGGTAAGCATCGAAGACCGTAACACCCTCATTCCACAACCGCTGCAGGTCTTCAACTAACGGCTCCATGTATACATCAATTTGATTTCCTGGTTGCTTCGGTCCAGAAATTAGAAGACTTAACATCATAAATTTCCGCTTCATACACAACCAAGGAGGAAGATTATACACAACCGTCATCACAGGCCAACAACTATACCTACTACTAAACATATTATGTGGATTAACTCCATCGGCCGCGATCCCAAGTCTCAAATTCCTATCTTCGGATGCAAAGTTTGGCCATAAACGATCAACCAACTTCCAAGATGGAGAATCCGCAGGGTGTTGCATTTCCCCTGTCTTAACTTTTCTCCCATTGGCATGCCATGTCAAATTCCTAGCTGTTTCAACACTACGAAACATTCGTTTAAAACGCGGAATAATAGGAAAGTACCATAAAACTTTATTTGGAATATTGCTAGCAACTCCATTCTTATCAATTTTCCATCTAGCAAATCCACATTTAGGACATTCATTAAGGTCCACATATTCCTTCCTAAACAGAATACAACTTTTAGGACATGCATGAATCTTGATGTACTCCATTCCCAAAGCACTCAAAGTCTTCTTAACATTGTACATGGAGGTTGGCAACACATTGTCATTTGGCAACATCTGGGATAACAATTGCAACAGTACATCAAAGCTCTTATCAGAATATCCATATCTTACCTTTAAGTTGTATAATTTAACCAAAGCCGACAACTTGGTAAATTTGGTACAACCTAGGTACAAAGGTTTCTCCGCATCCTCCAATAAGGTAGCAAATTCATTAGGATCATTATCAAAAGTTTCTAATGCAGCACGGGTCATGTCTAAGCTATTGAAAGCCACGTCTTCCGTACTACTACTATCATTTTCATTATATTCTACATTAATATTCCCAAAATGAGAAGATGGTCTAATACCATCAGCACATGGCTCACTGATGTGATTCCGCCCGAGCCCGCTCAACCGATAACCCGCTGGGTTGCTGACTCGACACGGATGAAGATTAGGCCAATCACAAGAGCTCAAATTAAGAGATTTAAGGACAACCTGGAAGTATTTATACAGGGGGTAATCAATCTCAACAGAGCTTGTCCATACTTGAAGATACAAGGCCTATTCTAAGCATCCAAGTGGTGGAAGCCAATACGGACCCGGGTGACGGTTTTGGTACATTTTTGGAGTCCGAGAAGCATGGAATGGTTCCAATGCTTTATGGGTTCAATACATATCCCTAAGAGGTCATGGAATCAAGTAAAAGCAGCCTCAAATGCAATCAAAAAGGGCTTGTACGGACAGCTTCAACAATTTGGCCGAATTTGCTGTATTGCTTGCTGGCTTTACTGTATTTTACTGTATTAGCCTTTTCTTATTTTTCCAAGCATGGGCAACGTGTGGGACTTCATATTTAGCTTATTTGGCATCCTACAAAGCATCTAGAAGCTGATTTGAAGCTCAAAGAGGTCAAAGATTGATCAAAGTCAACTTGATCAAAAAAGCTAGTATTTTAGTTTCCTAATTTTATTCTACTTTTTGTTTTAGGAAACTACCATTATTTTTAGTTTCTATTTATTTATTTTCTTGACAAATAAGATTAGGAAAGTTATTATTTTATTATTTTCATTGTAAATTAATTAATTCCTAATTCAAAATAAAGGAATTAATTAATCAAAATTAGATTAGGAAAAGGAAAGTTTCGGCCAAGGTAGACTTCTTCATTGTGTGGCCGGTTTTTCCTAGGGTTTTTAGGGTTTATTTTGTTTCTTTCAAAGCCTATTTAAAGGCTTATTTTTCATTAATAATATAACTTTAAAACTTTGATTTGATTGAGAAAATACTTGTGAGATTAATTATCTCTTTGTTCTTTGAGAACACCTAAAACACCATTAGAGAATTGGTTGTTTTAGCTTGACTTATCAATAGGTTTTCCATCCCCTATTGTGGCGTCTTCATTATACCAAGGTTTCTAACCACAGGTTGGTTAGGGGTTGAGGTCCATTCCATTAGAACTTGAACTTAATTAAAGATCCGGGCTAATATAATACGGGTTTAGGAGCAGGTCATCATAGGTTCGTATCATTTGGTATCAGAGCTAAATTTTGTTCAGGTTTGATCTATCTTTATTTGCTTTATTTGTTTTTGTGTTATTCTGCAATTTTAGCATTAGGTTAAGGTTGCATCCATCCTATACACGTTCAGCATCTTAAAAAAAAAAAAAAAAATTCATTCCTAGTTGAATTAGGATTTCCTAGTTTTATCGTATTTATGTTTCCTAGTTTGTTGGTTGTCTTTTATCATTGTTCTTGTTAATTTGGTTTTTGTTGATTTTTCTTTGCTGTTTTAGTCTTAAATATTTGCATTCATATAGTCAAAAAAAAAAAAAAAAGAAAACAAGAAAAAAAAAAAAAGAAGTTTGCGGCAACATTTAAAAAAAAAAAAAAAAAAAACTGCACATTTTGTTTATTTGGAGGTCACGGGTTTGATGTTTGTTTTGGAGTTGGAATTGCAATTTTGGTAATTATTCTTGCTACTGCAGTTGTTTATGTTCTGTGAGTGAAAAAAAAAAAAAGAAGGTAAAGCCGAATAAAAAAAAAAAAAAAAAAAAAAGAAGAAAAAAAAATATTTCGGTTTGTTGGAGTTTGATTTGTTTGCTGGAAATTTGTTGGAGCTGCTGGTTTTTTATTATTTATTCAATATTTGAGTTGCTGGAGAATTATTTTTGCTGCTGGATATTTGGATTTTGGGTGCTTAAATTATTTGGATTAAAATTAGATAAAGGAATTGATACAAAACTTGAATTACAAGAACAACAACCAACACTTTTCTATATTTTTGTTCTCTTTGATTCTTGTTCGTATTTGAATTTCTTTTTCTAGAATTTTATTCTTGAACTCATAATCTACTACCACCTGGTGCAGTTTTCAAAAATTCAAACGTTTTCCCATTATTTTGTGTTTTCTTGTCTAGAAAGCCGAAAAATTAGGATTTATTGGATTCTTTCGGTATTAACTACTTTTTGCTTACTGTTTGTTGATAAGTTTAATTAAAACATACTAGTGATCTAATTGCTGTTTTGTGGGTGTTTTAATTAGAATTTTGAGATAATTCATTGAGTGGAAAAAGGCAAGAGTGTGTGAGCTTAAAAGAGGGTAAAAGCCGAAACTAGTGTGCAAACACGAGTGTCGAGACCTTGTTTGAGTGAAACACGTGAGGGAGTGAATATTGTGAGGATTTATTTTATTTTTGCAGTATTTTACTAACATGGCAGATTCTAGAATAAGAAGAGGGTATCCACCCTTGAGGATCAATGAGGAAGAGTCCGTAGCATTTCATGGCGATGACCGAGCTACCGGTAGTGGAGACCAAGTGGACTTGAGAACTATTTTGGAATCAATACAGCGGATGAGTGCTCAATTTGAGCATGTAAACCAAAGAGTGGGAAGATTAGAAGCCTCACAAGGAAGGCCGAATACAAGAAATAGGCAAGAATTCCATGGAGGACGAGGCCGAGGACGAGGAGGTCGCGAGAGGCCGAGAGAGGAATTTGATGAGGAGCCATTGGACGGTGACTTTGAGGAAGGTATGGACGAAACCTTTGCTGTCCAAGATAGAGCTGGCCGTGGGAGATATAGGAGGGAGGATACAGATGAAGATTTGGGAAATATCAAGGTTAATATCCCACCTTTTATGGGTAAAAGTGATCCTGAAGCTTATTTGGAGTGGGAAGAGAAAATGGAGATGATTTTTGACTGCCACAACTATTCGGAAGGTAAGAAGGTGAAGATGGCAGCAATGGAGTTTGGCCATTATGCACTCCAATGGTGGATAAATGAGCAAAGCACCCGAAGGAGGGTTGGTGAAGACTTAATTACAACATGGCGACAAATGAAAGGAGTCATGAGGAAGCAGTTTGTGCCATCCCATTACCAAAGGTTGCTGCATCAAAGGCTTCAATCTTTGTCTCAAGGAAGTAGGTCCGTGGAGGATTATTACAAAGAGATGGAGATGTTAATGATGAGGTTAAACATGAGGGAGGATAGAGAGGCAACAATGGCAAGATTTCTTGGAGGGTTAAACCGTGACATTGCCAACCAACTTGAATTACAACAATACTTGGAATTGGAGGAGATGTTGCATGTAGCCATTAAACTTGAGAACCAATTCAAGAGGAGGGGTGTTAGTACACGGTTTGGAGGAGTTTCTAGCAGTGGAAGGACAAGTTCAAGTGGCTGGAAAAACAATTCCACTTATGAAAACAAGTTGAGGCCGAAATTAGGAGAAGAATCAACCAACCGGCCAAGAAGGGAGGTCAAGACCGAATCTGTCCAAGCACTTAGAGGTGAGGTAAAATCTGATCCTAAACCTCAAAAATCTAGAGAAATAATTTGTTTTAAGTGCCAAGGAAGAGGACACATATCCAGCCAATGCCCAAATAGAAGAATCATGGTATTAAAGGGTGATGGTGAGCTGGAATCCGCAAGTGAAGAAAGTGGCGCTGAAACCGAGCAAGAGGAGGAATGTAATGGAGATGAAACCGAACCTGTAGATACATCTAAAGCCGAATTAAGCTTGGTTTCAAGGAGAGTACTTGCTGTCTACAAAGATGAAGAACAGATACAAAGAGAAAACATCTTCCACACTCGCTGCGAAATACAAGGTAAAATTTGTAGCATGATTATAGATAGTGGGAGTTGTACTAATGTGATAAGTAATCTTGTAGTTGATAAATTAGGCTTGAAAACAATTAAACATCCAGAACCTTATAGATTACAATGGCTTAATGATAGTGGTGAGATGAAAGTAAACAAACAAGCCAAAGTAAAATTTAATATAGGTAGTTATGAGGATGTAGTTTTATGTGATATTGTGCCTATGATTGCCGGACACATACTATTAGGTAGACCATGGCAATTTGATAAAGATGCTACTCATTTTGGTCGAGAAAATAGTATTTTTTTCAGGTTTAAAGGGAAGAAGATCAAGCTGGAACCATTATCTCCTAAAGAGGTTTACAAAGACCAATTACAAATGCAACAAAGGAGAGAAGCCGAAAAGCTCAAGGAAAAAGCAAGCATGGCACCAACGGCTTCACCATCCATTCAAGAAGGTAAGATAGAGGTTGCTGACCAAGGTAAGGTTTCTAAGGTTCATATTGAGTGGAAAGACCAAGAGAAAGCCGAGAGAGAGGTGAGAAAAGAGAGCAAACCCGAGAGCATAAAAAAACTGGAAATTTCCGCCAATGAGAGCCAAACCGAAGAAAGAAAAGAGAGGAAAAACCAGAATTTTTATTTGAGTTTAGGAGATATTAATAAGGTTATTGAGTGTAAGAAACCTTTGCTGGTCATGCTTTACAAAGAAAATTATTTTAATGATCAAACTAACTTTGAAGAACTTGAATTGCCAAGTTCAATAATTTCTCTATTGAAGGAATTTGGAGATGTCTTCCCAAATGAAATTCCAAGTGGACTACCATTCAATCAAGAGGGAAAAGGTGAGCTTGCTGTCCAAGGTAAGTCTTCTAATACTCAGGTTTTATGGAAAACTTTTATTAAAACCAAGAGTGAGGAAGGTGAGATGGCCGTGAGTGAGAAAGGAAAAGGAAGACAAGAAAGAAAAAATATAAATTTGTATCTTAGCTTTGGTGATGTTAATAAAGTAATTATGAATAAGAAATCATTGCTGACCATGAATTTTAAAGATACTTACTTAAAGATGTCTTTATTGCATAGAACTTTATCTGCATTGTTGAGAGCTTTACTTAGTGGTAATTTGAAAATTTGGGAAATATTGTTTGCTAACTTTAAAAAGTGTACCTTTTACCATAATGAGCATGTATGTCTAGATTTTGTTGTAATAGTATTTGACCCAGGAGAATTGGTTTGGTTGCACTTACGAAAGAAAAGGTTTCCTAATCAAAGAAAGTCAAAGCTCATGCTGCCTATGGATGGACTTTTTCAAGTTTTGGAGCCGAATAACAAGAATGCCCTACAAGCTTGATTTACCGGGTGAGTATAACATGAGTGCTGCATTTAATGTTGCTGATTTAACTCCTTTTGCTGCAGATGATGATCTTGATTTGAGGACAAATCCTTTTCAAGAGGAGGGGAATGATGTGATTCCGCCCGAGCCCGCTCAACCGATAACCCGCTGGGTTGCTGACTCGACACGGATGAAGATTAGGCCAATCACAAGAGCTCAAATTAAGAGATTTAAGGACAACCTGGAAGTATTTATACAGGGGGTAATCAATCTCAACAGAGCTTGTCCATACTTGAAGATACAAGGCCTATTCTAAGCATCCAAGTGGTGGAAGCCAATACGGACCCGGGTGACGGTTTTGGTACATTTTTGGAGTCCGAGAAGCATGGAATGGTTCCAATGCTTTATGGGTTCAATAAATATCCCTAAGAGGTCATGGAATCAAGTAAAATCAGCCTCAAATGCAATCAAAAAGGGCTTGTACGGACAGCTTCAACAATTTGGCCGAATTTGCTGTATTGCTTGCTGGCTTTACTGTATTTTACTGTATTAGCCTTTTCTTATTTTTCCAAGCATGGGCAACGTGTGGGACTTCATATTTAGCTTATTTGGCATCCTACAAAGCATCTAGAAGCTGATTTGAAGCTCAAAGAGGTCAAAGATTGATCAAAGTCAACTTGATCAAAAAAGCTAGTATTTTAGTTTCCTAATTTTATTCTACTTTTTGTTTTAGGAAACTACCATTATTTTTAGTTTCTATTTATTTATTTTCTTGACAAATAAGATTAGGAAAGTTATTATTTTATTATTTTCATTGTAAATTAATTAATTCCTAATTCAAAATAAAGGAATTAATTAATCCAAATTAGATTAGGAAAAGGAAAGTTTCGGCCAAGGTAGACTTCTTCATTGTGTGGCCGGTTTTTCCTAGGGTTTTTAGGGTTTATTTTGTTTCTTTCAAAGCCTATTTAAAGGCTTATTTTTCATTAATAATATAACTTTAAAACTTTGATTTGATTGAGAAAATACTTGTGAGATTAATTATCTCTTTGTTCTTTGAGAACACCTAAAACACCATTAGAGAATTGGTTGTTTTAGCTTGACTTATCAATAGGTTTTCCATCCCCTATTGTGGCGTCTTCATTATACCAAGGTTTCTAACCACAGGTTGGTTAGGGGTTGAGGTCCATTCCATTAGAACTTGAACTTAATTAAAGATCCGGGCTAATATAATACGGGTTTAGGAGCAGGTCATCCTAGGTTCGTATCACTCACCATGCCAAATCCATCGCCGATAGTTGACATCAAACCCATTCCAATATATATGGCCTTTAATATCCCTAATAGTATGGATTTTCATATTCCCGCATTGCATGCAAGGACACCATATGGCATTACAATCATTGGCATTCTCCATGCTAAATTTCAAAAATTCACTCACCCCCTTAGCAAAATCGCTTGAGGTTCTATCCTTCGTTATCCATGATTTATCCATTTCCCTACCAATCTAAACAGAACAATATCAAACAATATCATAAAAAAAATTTGAGACAAAAGCAAGATTAAGAAAACCCATCGCAAACAAATTATCGACAAAAGCAAGATTAAGAAACCCATCGAAGCAAGATTAAGAAAACCCATTGCAAACAAATTATCGACAAAAGCAAGATTAAGAAAACCCATCTCAAACAAATTATCGACAAAAGCAAGATTAAGAAACCCATCGAAGCAAGATTAAAAAAACCCATCGCAAACAAATTATCCACAAAAGCGAGATTAAGAAAACCCATCGCAAACAAATTATTGACAAAAGCAAAATTAAGAAAACCCATCGAAAACAAATTATCCACAAAAACAAGATTAAGAAAACCCAGCGAACCTAACCTTCGGGTATAATGAATAAATAAATAAAAAATAACCCAATCCACCACATGTCACCGCCAATCATAAAGCGAAAAGAAACTCACCGAAACCATGGAGACGAAGAAAGAAGAATTCAGCTAACCACGAGGGAGACGAAGAAAGAAGAATCCAAGCTAACCACGAGGTTGACGAAGAAAGAAGAATCCACGAAGAAAGAAATCCAACTTCCAGATAGCAATGCAAGAAATCCAACTTCCAGATAGCAATGCAAGCAAATGGAAAATTAAACACGAAATATCCCACTCTTCAAGTCTCTTTTAGATTGCTTCCAATTCTAACACCTATTATGAAGTGTACTAACACATATTTTGTGAAAAGAAATGGTATTCAAAATCCCGCGTAAATTTTGAAAATGCGCCAAAAATTTTAAAAAATTGGATAAACAGGCGACGTATTCAGATAAACTGTGTCGCTAAAGGATAAACAGTTTCATAGACGCTCTTTTTTTAATTCGTTTAAAACAAATAAGTTTCTCCAAGTACTGTTTATTTCCTTCTTAAACTTTTGGAAATAATTCTAAAATGGTAATTTTACATTTAAAAAGGTAGATGATCTAGCGACTCATTGATAGAAACAGGCGACGCATTTACGTATATAACGGTCGCCTTATCCAATAGTAATTAAAATTTATTTTTTAATTTGTGTCACTTTTTTTAAAATTACATTCAAAAAAAATTTTCACATAGCATTCCAATGAACACCAAGTCAATTAATCTAAAAATATAAAACAGTTCTATCAATGCTCTTTTCAATTATTCTCATATATGATGAGTATACACAAACACAAAAACACATCTCACAACATAATTTGAGATAGGATATAACAATTGTAAATTGGTCTAAAGCAAGGACCCATAGTCTAATTGCTCGATGTAAGTATGTTCAACGAGTTGCACTTTCATGTGTTTCGGCTATCAGTGATAGTTTATATGAACCCAAATAAACTAATAGATTACATTTGGGAAGGACATTTCAAATAAAAAGCGACTCATTAAAATATTTATGAGTCGCTTATGAACAAATAATTTGTTTTTTTGGGTTTGTGATCTTTCTGTTTAATCAATCTAATATTATTTCAGCATCAAATAACCAGTGAAAATATTTAAAGATGATAAACAGAGTTTTTTTTTTTTAAAAAAATTACAGTAATAGGCAACGCATAATCTATTTTATGCGTCGCCTAATACCCATTTATTTTTCATATATTTTTTTAAAACCTTCCTTTTTAACAATTTGATTTTGTTGGAGCATCAAATAACCAGTGAAAATATTTAAACAAGATAAAGAGAGTTTTTTTTTTTTTAATTATAGTAATAGGTGACGCATAAACATCCTTATGAGTCGCCTAATACGCTTTTTTTTTTTCCCCAAAAAAAACCATCTTTTTTAACAATTTGATTTTCTAGAAGCATCAAATAACCAGTGAAGATATTTAAACAAGATAAAGAGAGTTTTTTTTTTTAAATTATAGTAATAGGCGACGCATAAACATCCTTATGCGTCGCCTAATATCCATTTTTTTTTCCCCAAAAGAAACCATCTTTTTTAACAATTTGATTTTCTAGGAGCATCAAATAACCAGTGAAGATATTTAAACAAGATAAAGAGAGTTTTTTTTTTTTAAATTATAGTAATAGGCGACGCATAAGCATCCTTATGCGTCGCCTAATACCCTTTTTTTTTTTTCCCCAAAAAAAACCATCTTTTTTAACAATTTGATTTTCTAGGAGCATCGAATAACCAGTGAAGATATTTAAACAAGATAAAGAGAGTTTTTTTTTTAAATTATAGTAATAGGCGACGCATAAACATCCTTATGCGTCGCCTAATACCCTTTTTTTTTTTCCCCAAAAAAAATCATCTTTTTTAACAATTTGATTTTCTAGGAGCATCAAATAACCAGTGAAGATATTTAAACAAGATAAGGAGAGTTTTTTTTTTTTAAATTATAGTAATAGGCGACGCATAAGCATCCTTATGCGTCGCCTAATACCCTTTTTTTTTTTCCCAAAAAAAACCATCTTTTTTAACAATTTGATTTTCTTGGAGCATCAAATAACCAGTTAAAATATTTAAACTAGTTAGAGAAGGTTTTTTTTTTTTTAAATCTTCCTGTGTAACAATTTGATTTTCTTCCAGCATCAAATGACCAGTGAAAATATTTAAAGATGATAAGCAGAGTTTTTTTAAAAAAAAAAATTACAGTAATAGGCGACGCATAATCTATTTTATGCGTCGCCTAATACCCATTTATTTTTCATATATTTTTTTAAAACTTTCCTTTTTAACAATTTGATTTTGTTGGAGCATCAAATAACCAGTGAAAATATTTAAATAAGATAAAAAGAGTTTTTTTTTTTTTTTAAATTATAGTAATAGGCGACGCATAAACATCATTATGCGTCGCCTAATACCCATTTGTTTTTTTATTTTTCCCCAAAAAAAACCATCTTTTTTAACAATTTGATTTTCTAGGAGCATCAAATAACCAGTGAAGATATTTAAACAAGATAAAGAAAGTTTTTTTTTTTTTGGAATTTTAGTAATAGACGACGCATAAGGATGCTTATGCGTTGCCTAATACCCTATATATATATATTTTTTTAAACCTTCATTTTTAATAATTTGATTTTGTTGGAGCATCAAATAACCAGTGAAGATATTTAAACAAGATAAAGAAAGTTTTTTTTTTTTTTTTGGAATTATAGTAATAGGCGATGCATAAGGATGCTTATGCATCGCCTGATACCTTATATATATTTTTTTTTAAACCTTCATTTTTAACAATTTGATTTTAGTTGAGTATCAAATAACCAGTGAAAATATTTAAACAATATAAAGAGAGTTTTTTTTTTTTTTAATTATAGTAGTAGCCGACGCATAGACAGCCTTATGCGTTGCCTATAATCCAAAATTTTTTTTTTTTAAAACCTTCATTTTTAACAATTTGATTTTAGTTGAGCATCAAATAACTAGTGAAGATATTTAAACAAGATAAAGAGAGTTTTTTTTTTAAAATTATAGTAATAGGCAACGCATAAGCATCCTTATGCGTCGCCTAATACCCTTTTTTTTTTCCCCAAAAAAAACCATCTTTTTTAACAATTTGATTTTCTAGGAGCATCAAATAACCAGTGAAGATATTTAAACAAGATAAAGAGAGTTTTTGTTTTTTAAATTATAGTAATAGGCGACGCATAAACATCCTTATGCGTCGCCTAATATCCATTTTTTTTTTCCCCAAAAGAAACCATCTTTTTTAACAATTTGATTTTCTAGGAGCATCAAATAACCAGTGAATATATTTAAACAAGATAAAGAGAGTTTTTTTTTTTTTAAATTATAGTAATAGGCGACGCATAAGAATTCTTATGCGTCGCCTAATACCCTTTTTTTTTTCCCCCAAAAAAAACCATCTTTTTTAACAATTTGATTTTCTAGGAGCATCAAATAACCAGTGAAGATATTTAAACAAGATAAAAGGAGTTTTTTTTTTTAAATTATAGTAATAGACGACGCATAAACATCCTTATCCGTCGCCTAATACCCTTTTTTTTTTCCCCAAAAAAAACCATCTTTTTTAACAATTTGATTTTCTAGGAGCATCAAATAACCAGTGAAGATATTTAAACAAGATAAGGAGAGTTTTTTTTTTTTAAATTACAGTAATAGGCGACGCATAAGGATGCTTATGCGTCGCCTAATACCCTTTTTTTTTTTCCCAAAAAAAACCATCTTTTTTAACAATTTGATTTTCTTGAAGCATCAAATAACCAGTTAAAAAATTTAAACTAGTTAGAGAAGGTTTTTTTTTTTTTTTAAATCTTCCTGTTTAACAATTTGATTTTCTTCCAGCATCAAATGACCAGTGAAAATATTTAAAGATGATAAACAGAGTTTTTGTTTTTAAAAAAATTACAGTAATAGGCGACGCATAATCTATTTTATGCGTCACCTAATACTCAATTATTTTTCATATATTTTTTTAAAACCTTCCTTTTTAACAATTTGATTTTGTTGGAGCATCAAATAACCAGTGAAAATATTTAAACAAGATAAAGAGAGTTTTTTTTTTTTTGGAATTTTAGTAATAGGCGACGCATAAGGATGCTTATGCGTCGCCTAATACCCTATATAT
This sequence comes from Ziziphus jujuba, assembly GCF_031755915.1. Taxonomy (NCBI): domain Eukaryota; kingdom Viridiplantae; phylum Streptophyta; class Magnoliopsida; order Rosales; family Rhamnaceae; genus Ziziphus; species Ziziphus jujuba. The sequence goes on along the minus strand of NC_083381.1, from coordinate 20,168,223 downwards.
ATATTTTTTTAAAACCTTCATTTTTAACAATTTGATTTTAGTTGAGCATCAAATAACCAGTGAAAATATTTAAACAATATAAAGAGAGTTTTTTTTTTTTTTAATTATAGTAATAGGCGACGCATAGACAGCCTTATGCGTTGCCTATAATCCAAAATTTTTTTTTTTTAAACCTTTATTTTTAACAATTTGATTTTAGTTGAGAATCAAATAACTAGTGAAGATATTTAAACAAGATAAAGAGAGTTTTTTTTTTTAAATTATAGTAATAGGCGACGCATAAGCATCCTTATGCGTCGCCTAATACCCTTTTTTTTTTTCCCCAAAAAAAACCATCTTTTTTAACAATTTGATTTTCTAGGAGCATCAAATAACCAGTGAAGATATTTAAACAAGATAAAGAGAGTTTTTTTTTTAAATTAGAGTAATAGGCGACGCATAAACATCCTTATGCGTCGCCTAATACCCATTTTTTTTTTCCCCAAAAAAAACCATCTTTTTTAACAATTTGATTTTCTAGGAGCATCAAATAACCAGTGAAGATATTTAAACAAGATAAAAAGAGTTTTTTTTTTTAAATTATAGTAATAGGCGACGCATAAACATCCTTATGCGTCGCCTAATACCCATTTTTTTTTTCCCCAAAAAAAACCATCTTTTTTAACAATTTGATTTTCTAGGAGCATCAAATAACCAGTGAAGATATTTAAACAAGATAAGGAGAGTTTTTTTTTTTTAAATTATAGTAATAGGCGACGCATAAGCATCCTTATGCGTCGCCTAATACCCTTTTTTTTTTTCCCCAAAAAAAACCATCTTTTTTAACAATTTGATTTTCTTGAAGCATCAAATAACCAGTTAAAATATTTAAACTAGTTAGAGAAGGTTTTTTTTTTTTTTTAAATCTTCCTGTTTAACAATTTGATTTTCTTCCAGCATCAAATGACCAGTGAAAGTATTTAAAGATGATAAACAGAGTTTTTGTTTTTAAAAAAATTACAGTAATAGGCGACGCATAATCTATTTTATGCGTCGCCTAATACCCATTTATTTTTCATATATTTTTTTAAAACTTTCCTTTTTAACAATTTGATTTTGTTGGAGCATCAAATAACCAGTGAAAATATTTAAATAAGATAAAAAGAGTTTTTTTTTTTTTTTAAATTATAGTAATAGGCGACGCATAAACATCATTATGCGTCGCCTAATACCCATTTGTTTTTTTATTTTTCCCCAAAAAAAACCATCTTTTTTAACAATTTGATTTTCTAGGAGCATCAAATAACCAGTGAAGATATTTAAACAAGATAAAGAAAGTTTTTTTTTTTTTGGAATTTTAGTAATAGACGACGCATAAGGATGCTTATGCGTTGCCTAATACCCTATATATATATATTTTTTTAAACCTTCATTTTTAATAATTTGATTTTGTTGGAGCATCAAATAACCAGTGAAAATATTTAAACAAGATAAAGAGAGTTTTTTTTTTTTTTTGGAATTTTAGTAATAGGCGACGCATAAGGATGCTTATGCGTCGCCTAATACCCTATATATATATTTTTTTTAAACCTTCATTTTTAACAATTTGATTTTAGTTGAGCATCAAATAACCAGTGAAAATATTTAAACAATATAAAGAGAGTTTTTTTTTTTTTAATTATAGTAATAGGCGACGCATAGACAGCCTTATGCGTTGCCTATAATCCAAATTTTTTTTTTTTAAAACCTTCATTTTTAACAATTTGATTTTAGTTGAGCATCAAATAACTAGTGAAGATATTTAAACAAGATAAAGAGAGTTTTTTTTTTTTTAAATTATAGTAATAGGCGACGCATAAGCATCCTTATGCGTCGCCTAATACCCTTTTTTTTTTTTCCCCAAAAAAAACCATCTTTTTTAACAATTTGATTTTCTAGGAGCATCGAATAACCAGTGAAGATATTTAAACAAGATAAAGAGAGTTTTTTTTTAAATTATAGTAATAGGCGACGCATAAACATCCTTATGCGTCGCCTAATACCCTTTTTTTTTTTCCCCAAAAAAAATCATCTTTTTTAACAATTTGATTTCTAGGAGCATCAAATAACCAGTGAAGATATTTAAACAAGATAAGGAGAGTTTTTTTTTTTTAAATTATAGTAATAGGCGACGCATAAGCATCCTTATGCGTCGCCTAATACCCTTTTTTTTTTTCCCAAAAAAAACCATCTTTTTTAACAATTTGATTTTCTAGGAGCATCGAATAACCAGTGAAGATATTTAAACAAGATAAAGAGAGTTTTTTTTTTAAATTATAGTAATAGGCGACGCATAAACATCCTTATGCGTCGCCTAATACCCTTTTTTTTTTTCCCCAAAAAAAATCATCTTTTTTAACAATTTGATTTTCTAGGAGCATCAAATAACCAGTGAGATATTTAAACAAGATAAGGAGAGTTTTTTTTTTTTAAATTATAGTAATAGGCGACGCATAAGCATCCTTATGCGTCGCCTAATACCCTTTTTTTTTTTCCCAAAAAAAACCATCTTTTTTAACAATTTGATTTTCTTGGAGCATCAAATAACCAGTTAAAATATTTAAACTAGTTAGAGAAGGTTTTTTTTTTTTTAAATCTTCCTGTGTAACAATTTGATTTTCTTCCAGCATCAAATGACCAGTGAAAATATTTAAAGATGATAAGCAGAGTTTTTTTAAAAAAAAAAATTACAGTAATAGGCGACGCATAATCTATTTTATGCGTCGCCTAATACCCATTTATTTTTCATATATTTTTTTAAAACTTTCCTTTTTAACAATTTGATTTTGTTGGAGCATCAAATAACCAGTGAAAATATTTAAATAAGATAAAAAGAGTTTTTTTTTTTTTAAATTATAGTAATAGGCGACGCATAAACATCATTATGCGTCGCCTAATACCCATTTGTTTTTTTATTTTTCCCCAAAAAAAACCATCTTTTTTAACAATTTGATTTTCTAGGAGCATCAAATAACCAGTGAAGATATTTAAACAAGATAAAGAAAGTTTTTTTTTTTTTTTGGAATTTTAGTAATAGGCGATGCATAAGGATGCTTATGCATCGCCTGATACCTTATATATATATTTTTTTAAACCTTCATTTTTAACAATTTGATTTTAGTTGAGTATCAAATAACCAGTGAAAATATTTAAACAATATAAAGAGAGTTTTTTTTTTTTTTAATTATAGTAGTAGCCGACGCATAGACAGCCTTATGCGTTGCCTATAATCCAAAATTTTTTTTTTTTAAAACCTTCATTTTTAACAATTTGATTTTAGTTGAGCATCAAATAACTAGTGAAGATATTTAAACAAGATAAAGAGAGTTTTTTTTTTTAAATTATAGTAATAGGCAACGCATAAGCATCCTTATGCGTCGCCTAATACCCTTTTTTTTTTCCCCAAAAAAAACCATCTTTTTTAACAATTTGATTTTCTAGGAGCATCAAATAACCAGTGAAGATATTTAAACAAGATAAAGAGAGTTTTTGTTTTTTAAATTATAGTAATAGGCGACGCATAAACATCCTTATGCGTCGCCTAATATCCATTTTTTTTTTCCCCAAAAGAAACCATCTTTTTTAACAATTTGATTTTCTAGGAGCATCAAATAACCAGTGAATATATTTAAACAAGATAAAGAGAGTTTTTTTTTTTTTAAATTATAGTAATAGGCGACGCATAAGAATTCTTATGCGTCGCCTAATACCCTTTTTTTTTTCCCCCAAAAAAAACCATCTTTTTTAACAATTTGATTTTCTAGGAGCATCAAATAACCAGTGAAGATATTTAAACAAGATAAAAGGAGTTTTTTTTTTTAAATTATAGTAATAGACGACGCATAAACATCCTTATCCGTCGCCTAATACCCTTTTTTTTTTCCCCAAAAAAAACCATCTTTTTTAACAATTTGATTTTCTAGGAGCATCAAATAACCAGTGAAGATATTTAAACAAGATAAGGAGAGTTTTTTTTTTTTAAATTACAGTAATAGGCGACGCATAAGCATCCTTATGCGTCGCCTAATACCCTTTTTTTTTTCCCAAAAAAAACCATCTTTTTTAACAATTTGATTTTCTTGAAGCATCAAATAACCAGTTAAAAAATTTAAACTAGTTAGAGAAGGTTTTTTTTTTTTTTTAAATCTTCCTGTTTAACAATTTGATTTTCTTCCAGCATCAAATGACCAGTGAAAATATTTAAAGATGATAAACAGAGTTTTTGTTTTTAAAAAAATTACAGTAATAGGCGACGCATAATCTATTTTATGCGTCACCTAATACTCAATTATTTTTCATATATTTTTTTAAAACCTTCCTTTTTAACAATTTGATTTTGTTGGAGCATCAAATAACCAGTGAAAATATTTAAACAAGATAAACAGAGTTTTTTTTTTTTTGGAATTTTAGTAATAGGCGACGCATAAGGATGCTTATGCGTCGCCTAATACCCTATATATATATTTTTTTAAAACCTTCATTTTTAACAATTTGATTTTAGTTGAGCATCAAATAACCAGTGAAAATATTTAAACAATATAAAGAGAGTTTTTTTTTTTTTAATTATAGTAATAGGCGACGCATAGACAGCCTTATGCGTTGCCTATAATCCAAAATTTTTTTTTTTTTAAACCTTTATTTTTAACAATTTGATTTTAGTTGAGAATCAAATAACTAGTGAAGATATTTAAACAAGATAAAGAGAGTTTTTTTTTTTAAATTATAGTAATAGGCGACGCATAAGCATCCTTATGCGTCGCCTAATACCCTTTTTTTTTTTCCCCAAAAAAAACCATCTTTTTTAACAATTTGATTTTCTAGGAGCATCAAATAACCAGTGAAGATATTTAAACAAGATAAAGAGAGTTTTTTTTTTAAATTAGAGTAATAGGCGACGCATAAACATCCTTATGCGTCGCCTAATACCCATTTTTTTTTTCCCCAAAAAAAACCATCTTTTTTAACAATTTGATTTTCTAGGAGCATCAAATAACCAGTGAAGATATTTAAACAAGATAAAAAGAGTTTTTTTTTTAAATTATAGTAATAGGCGACGCATAAACATCCTTATGCGTCGCCTAATACCCATTTTTTTTTTCCCCAAAAAAAACCATCTTTTTTAACAATTTGATTTTCTAGGAGCATCAAATAACCAGTGAAGATATTTAAACAAGATAAGGAGAGTTTTTTTTTTTTTAAATTATAGTAATAGGCGACGCATAAGCATCCTTATGCGTCGCCTAATACCCTTTTTTTTTTTCCCCAAAAAAAACCATCTTTTTTAACAATTTGATTTTCTTGAAGCATCAAATAACCAGTTAAAATATTTAAACTAGTTAGAGAAGGTTTTTTTTTTTTTTTAAATCTTCCTGTTTAACAATTTGATTTTCTTCCAGCATCAAATGACCAGTGAAAGTATTTAAAGATGATAAACAGAGTTTTTGTTTTTAAAAAAATTACAGTAATAGGCGACGCATAATCTATTTTATGCGTCGCCTAATACCCATTTATTTTTCATATATTTTTTTAAAACTTTCCTTTTTAACAATTTGATTTTGTTGGAGAATCAAATAACCAGTGAAAATATTTAAATAAGATAAAAAGAGTTTTTTTTTTTTTTTAAATTATAGTAATAGGCGACGCATAAACATCATTATGCGTCGCCTAATACCCATTTGTTTTTTTATTTTTCCCCAAAAAAAACCATCTTTTTTAACAATTTGATTTTCTAGGAGCATCAAATAACCAGTGAAGATATTTAAACAAGAAAAAGAAAGTTTTTTTTTTTTTGGAATTTTAGTAATAGACGACGCATAAGGATGCTTATGCGTTGCCTAATACCCTATATATATATTTTTTTTAAACCTTCATTTTTAATAATTTGATTTTGTTGGAGCATCAAATAACCAGTGAAAATATTTAAACAAGATAAAGAGAGTTTTTTTTTTTTTTTGGAATTTTAGTAATAGGCGACGCATAAGGATGCTTATGCGTCGCCTAATACCCTATATATATATTTTTTTTAAACCTTCATTTTTAACAATTTGATTTTAGTTGAGCATCAAATAACCAGTGAAAATATTTAAACAATATAAAGAGAGTTTTTTTTTTAATTATAGTAATAGGCGACGCATAGACAGCCTTATGCGTTGCCTATAATCCAAAATTTTTTTTTTTTAAAACCTTCATTTTTAACAATTTTATTTTAGTTGAGCATCAAATAACTAGTGAAGATATTTAAACAAGATAAAGAGAGTTTTTTTTTTTTAAATTATAGTAATAGGCGACGCATAAGCATCCTTATGCGTCGCCTAATACCCTTTTTTTTTTTCCCCAAAAAAAACCATCTTTTTTAACAATTTGATTTTCTAGGAGCATCGAATAACCAGTGAAGATATTTAAACAAGATAAAGAGAGTTTTTTTTTAAATTATAGTAATAGGCGACGCATAAACATCCTTATGCGTCGCCTAATACCCTTTTTTTTTTTCCCCAAAAAAAATCATCTTTTTTAACAATTTGATTTCTAGGAGCATCAAATAACCAGTGAAGATATTTAAACAAGATAAGGAGAGTTTGTTTTTTTTAAATTATAGTAATAGGCGACGCATAAGCATCCTTATGCGTCGCCTAATACCCTTTTTTTTTTTCCCAAAAAAAACCATCTTTTTTAACAATTTGATTTTCTTGGAGCATCAAATAACCAGTTAAAATATTTAAACTAGTTAGAGAAGGTTTTTTTTTTTTTAAATCTTCCTGTGTAACAATTTGATTTTCTTCCAGCATCAAATGACCAGTGAAAATATTTAAAGATGATAAGCAGAGTTTTTTTTTAAAAAAAAATTACAGTAATAGGCGACGCATAATCTATTTTATGCGTCGCCTAATACCCATTTATTTTTCATATATTTTTTTAAAACTTTCCTTTTTAACAATTTGATTTTGTTGGAGCATCAAATAACCAGTGAAAATATTTAAATAAGATAAAAAGAGTTTTTTTTTTTTTTAAATTATAGTAATAGGCGACGCATAAACATCATTATGCGTCGCCTAATACCCATTTGTTTTTTTATTTTTCCCCAAAAAAAACCATCTTTTTTAACAATTTGATTTTCTAGGAGCATCAAATAACCAGTGAAGATATTTAAACAAGATAAAGAAAGTTTTCTTTTTTTTTTGGAATTTTAGTAATAGGCGATGCATAAGGATGCTTATGCATCGCCTGATACCTTATATATATATTTTTTTAAACCTTCATTTTTAACAATTTGATTTTAGTTGAGTATCAAATAACCAGTGAAAATATTTAAACAATATAAAGAGAGTTTTTTTTTTTTTTAATTATAGTAGTAGCCGACGCATAGACAGCCTTATGCGTTGCCTATAATCCAAAATTTTTTTTTTTTAAAACCTTCATTTTTAACAATTTGATTTTAGTTGAGCATCAAATAACTAGTGAAGATATTTAAACAAGATAAAGAGAGTTTTTTTTTTTAAATTATAGTAATAGGCAACGCATAAGCATCCTTATGCGTCGCCTAATACCCTTTTTTTTTTCCCCAAAAAAAACCATCTTTTTTAACAATTTGATTTTCTAGGAGCATCAAATAACCAGTGAAGATATTTAAACAAGATAAAGAGAGTTTTTGTTTTTTAAATTATAGTAATAGGCGACGCATAAACATCCTTATGCGTCGCCTAATATCCATTTTTTTTTTCCCCAAAAGAAACCATCTTTTTTAACAATTTGATTTTCTAGGAGCATCAAATAACCAGTGAATATATTTAAACAAGATAAAGAGAGTTTTTTTTTTTTTAAATTATAGTAATAGGCGACGCATAAGAATTCTTATGCGTCGCCTAATACCCTTTTTTTTTTCCCCCAAAAAAAACCATCTTTTTTAACAATTTGATTTTCTAGGAGCATCAAATAACCAGTGAAGATATTTAAACAAGATAAAAGGAGTTTTTTTTTTTAAATTATAGTAATAGACGACGCATAAACATCCTTATCCGTCGCCTAATACCCTTTTTTTTTTCCCCAAAAAAAACCATCTTTTTTAACAATTTGATTTTCTAGGAGCATCAAATAACCAGTGAAGATATTTAAACAAGATAAGGAGAGTTTTTTTTTTTTAAATTACAGTAATAGGCGACGCATAAGCATCCTTATGCGTCGCCTAATACCCTTTTTTTTTTCCCAAAAAAAACCATCTTTTTTAACAATTTGATTTTCTTGAAGCATCAAATAACCAGTTAAAAAATTTAAACTAGTTAGAGAAGGTTTTTTTTTTTTTTTAAATCTTCCTGTTTAACAATTTGATTTTCTTCCAGCATCAAATGACCAGTGAAAATATTTAAAGATGATAAACAGAGTTTTTGTTTTTAAAAAAATTACAGTAATAGGCGACGCATAATCTATTTTATGCGTCACCTAATACTCAATTATTTTTCATATATTTTTTTAAAACCTTCCTTTTTAACAATTTGATTTTGTTGGAGCATCAAATAACCAGTGAAAATATTTAAACAAGATAAACAGAGTTTTTTTTTTTTTGGAATTTTAGTAATAGGCGACGCATAAGGATGCTTATGTGTCGCCTAATACCCTATATATATATTTTTTTAAAACCTTCATTTTTAACAATTTGATTTTAGTTGAGCATCAAATAACCAGTGAAAATATTTAAACAATATAAAGAGAGTTTTTTTTTTTTTAATTATAGTAATAGGCGACGCATAGACAGCCTTATGCGTTGCCTATAATCCAAAATTTTTTTTTTTTAAACCTTCATTTTTAACAATTTGATTTTAGTTGAGCATCAAATAACTAGTGAAGATATTTAAACAAGATAAAGAGAGTTTTTTTTTTTTTAAATTATAGTAATAGGCGACGCATAAGCATCCTTATGCGTCGCCTAATACCCTTTTTTTTTTTCCCCAAAAAAAACCATCTTTTTTAACAATTTGATTTTCTAGGAGCATCAAATAACCAGTGAAGATATTTAAACAAGATAAAGAGAGTTTTTTTTTTAAATTAGAGTAATAGGCGACGCATAAACATCCTTATGCGTCGCCTAATACCCATTTTTTTTTTCCCCAAAAAAAACCATCTTTTTTAACAATTTGATTTTCTAGGAGCATCAAATAACCAGTGAAGATATTTAAACAAGATAAAAAGAGTTTTTTTTTTAAATTATAGTAATAGGCGACGCATAAACATCCTTATGCGTCGCCTAATACCCATTTTTTTTTTCCCCAAAAAAAACCATCTTTTTTAACAATTTGATTTTCTAGGAGCATCAAATAACCAGTGAAGATATTTAAACAAGATAAGGAGAGTTTTTTTTTTTTTAAATTATAGTAATAGGCGACGCATAAGCATCCTTATGCGTCGCCTAATACCCTTTTTTTTTTTCCCCAAAAAAAACCATCTTTTTTAACAATTTGATTTTCTTGAAGCATCAAATAACCAGTTAAAATATTTAAACTAGTTAGAGAAGGTTTTTTTTTTTTTTTAAATCTTCCTGTTTAACAATTTGATTTTCTTCCAGCATCAAATGACCAGTGAAAGTATTTAAAGATGATAAACAGAGTTTTTGTTTTTAAAAAAATTACAGTAATAGGCGACGCATAATCTATTTTATGCGTCGCCTAATACCCATTTATTTTTCATATATTTTTTTAAAACTTTCCTTTTTAACAATTTGATTTTGTTGGAGCATCAAATAACCAGTGAAAATATTTAAATAAGATAAAAAGAGTTTTTTTTTTTTTTTAAATTATAGTAATAGGCGACGCATAAACATCATTATGCGTCGCCTAATACCCATTTGTTTTTTTATTTTTCCCCAAAAAAAACCATCTTTTTTAACAATTTGATTTTCTAGGAGCATCAAATAACCAGTGAAGATATTTAAACAAGATAAAGAAAGTTTTTTTTTTTTTGGAATTTTAGTAATAGACGACGCATAAGGATGCTTATGCGTTGCCTAATACCCTATATATATATTTTTTTTAAACCTTCATTTTTAATAATTTGATTTTGTTGGAGCATCAAATAACCAGTGAAAATATTTAAACAAGATAAAGAGAGTTTTTTTTTTTTTTTGGAATTTTAGTAATAGGCGACGCATAAGGATGCTTATGCGTCGCCTAATACCCTATATATATATTTTTTTTAAACCTTCATTTTTAACAATTTGATTTTAGTTGAGCATCAAATAACCAGTGAAAATATTTAAACAATATAAAGAGAGTTTTTTTTTTAATTATAGTAATAGGCGACGCATAGACAGCCTTATGCGTTGCCTATAATCCAAAATTTTTTTTTTTTAAAACCTTCATTTTTAACAATTTGATTTTAGTTGAGCATCAAATAACTAGTGAAGATATTTAAACAAGATAAAGAGAGTTTTTTTTTTTTAAATTATAGTAATAGGCGACGCATAAGCATCCTTATGCGTCGCCTAATACCCTTTTTTTTTTTTCCCCAAAAAAAACCATCTTTTTTAACAATTTGATTTTCTAGGAGCATCGAATAACCAGTGAAGATATTTAAACAAGATAAAGAGAGTTTTTTTTTAAATTATAGTAATAGGCGACGCATAAACATCCTTATGCGTCGCCTAATACCCTTTTTTTTTTTCCCCAAAAAAAATCATCTTTTTTAACAATTTGATTTCTAGGAGCATCAAATAACCAGTGAAGATATTTAAACAAGATAAGGAGAGTTTGTTTTTTTTAAATTATAGTAATAGGCGACGCATAAGCATCCTTATGCGTCGCCTAATACCCTTTTTTTTTTTCCCAAAAAAAACCATCTTTTTTAACAATTTGATTTTCTTGGAGCATCAAATAACCAGTTAAAATATTTAAACTAGTTAGAGAAGGTTTTTTTTTTTTTAAATCTTCCTGTGTAACAATTTGATTTTCTTCCAGCATCAAATGACCAGTGAAAATATTTAAAGATGATAAGCAGAGTTTTTTTTTAAAAAAAAATTACAGTAATAGGCGACGCATAATCTATTTTATGCGTCGCCTAATACCCATTTATTTTTCATATATTTTTTTAAAACTTTCCTTTTTAACAATTTGATTTTGTTGGAGCATCAAATAACCAGTGAAAATATTTAAATAAGATAAAAAGAGTTTTTTTTTTTTTTAAATTATAGTAATAGGCGACGCATAAACATCATTATGCGTCGCCTAATACCCATTTGTTTTTTTATTTTTCCCCAAAAAAAACCATCTTTTTTAACAATTTGATTTTCTAGGAGCATCAAATAACCAGTGAAGATATTTAAACAAGATAAAGAAAGTTTTTTTTTTTTTGGAATTTTAGTAATAGGCGATGCGTAAGGATGCTTATGCATCGCCTGATACCCTATATATATATTTTTTTAAACCTTCATTTTTAACAATTTGATTTTAGTTGAGTATTAAATAACCAGTGAAAATATTTAAACAATATAAAGAGAGTTTTTTTTTTTTTTTAAATTATAGTAGTAGGCGACGCATAGACAGCCTTATGCGTTGCCTATAATCCAAAATTTTTTTTTTTTAAAACCTTCATTTTTAACAATTTGATTTTAGTTGAGTATCAAATAACTAGTGAAGATATTTAAACAAGATAAAGAGAGTTTTTTTTTTTAAATTATAGTAATAGGCGACGCATAAGCATCCTTATGCGTCGCCTAATACCCTTTTTTTGTTCCCCAAAAAAAACCATCTTTTTTAACAATTTGATTTTCTAGAAGCATCAAATAACCAGTGAAGATATTTAAACAAGATAAAGAGAGTTTTTTTTTTTAAATTATAGTAATAGGCGACGCATAAACATCCTTATGCGTCGCCTAATATCCATTTTTTTTTTCCCCAAAAGAAACCATCTTTTTTAACAATTTGATTTTCTAGGAGCATCAAATAACCAGTGAATATATTTAAACAAGATAAAGAGAGTTTTTTTTTTTTTAAACTATAGTAATAGGCGATGCATAAGAATTCTTATGCGTCGCCTAATACCCTTTTTTTTTTCCCCCAAAAAAAACCATCTTTTTTAACAATTTGATTTTCTAGGAGCATCAAATAACCAGTGAAGATATTTAAACAAGATAAAAAGAGTTTTTTTTTAAAATTATAGTAATAGGCGACGCATAAACATCCTTATGCGTCGCCTAATACCCATTTTTTTTTTCCCCAAAAAAAACCATCTTTTTTAACAATTTGATTTTCTAGGAGCATAAAATAACCAGTGAAGATATTTAAACTAGTTAGAGAAGGTTTTTTTTTTTTTTTTAAATCTTCCTGTTTAACAATTTGATTTTCTTCCAGCATCAAATGACCAGTGAAAGTATTTAAAGATGATAAACAGAGTTTTTGTTTTTAAAAAAATTACAGTAATAGGCGACGCATAATTTATTTTATGCGTCGCCTAATACTCATTTATTTTTCATATATTTTTTTAAAACCTTCCTTTTTAACAATTTGATTTTGTTGGAGCATCAAATAACCAGTGAAAATATTTAAACAAGATAAAGAGAGTTTTTTTTTTTTTTGGAATTTTAGTAATAGGCGACGCATAAGCATCCTTATGCGTCGCCTAATACCCTTTTTTTTTTTTCCCCAAAAAAAACAATCTTTTTTAACAATTTGATTTTCTAGGAGCATCAAATAACCAGTGAATATATTTAAACAAGATAAAGAGAGTTTTTTTTTTTAAATTATAGTAATAGGCGACGCATAAACATCCTTATGCGTCGCCTAATACCCTTTTTTTTTTTCCCCAAAAAAAATCATCTTTTTTAACAATTTGATTTTCTAGGAGCATCAAATAACCAGTGAAGATATTTAAACAAGATAAGGAGAGTTTTTTTTTTTAAATTATAGTAATAGGCGACGCATAAGCATCCTTATGCGTCGCCTAATACCCTTTTTTTTTTCCCCAAAAAAAACCATCTTTTTTAACAATTCGATTTTCTTGGAGCATCAAATAACCAGTTAAAATATTTAAACTAGTTAGAGAAGATTTTTTTTTTTTTAAATCTTCCTGTTTAACAATTTGATTTTCTTCCAGCATCAAATGACCAGTGAAAATATTTAAAGATGATAAGCAGAGTTTTTTTTTTTTAAAAAATTACAGTAATAGGCGACGCATAATCTATTTTATGCGTCGCCTAATACCCATTTATTTTTCATATATTTTTTTAAAACTTTCCTTTTTAACAATTTGATTTTGTTGGAGCATCAATTAACCAGTGAAAATATTTAAATAAGATAAAAAGAGTTTTTTTTTTTTTTAAATTATAGTAATAGGCGACGCATAAACATCATTATGCGTCGCCTAATACCCATTTGTTTTTTTATTTTTCCCCAAAACAAACCATCTTTTTTAACAATTTGATTTTCTTGGAGCATCAAATAACCAGTTAAAATATTTAAACTAGTTAGAGAAGATTTTTTTTTTTTTAAATCTTCCTGTTTAACAATTTGATTTTCTTCCAGCATCAAATGACCAGTGAAAATATTTAAAGATGATAAGCAGAGTTTTTTTTTTTTAAAAAATTACAGTAATAGGCGACGCATAATCTATTTTATGCGTCGCCTAATACCCATTTATTTTTCATATATTTTTTTAAAACTTTCCTTTTTAACAATTTGATTTTGTTGGAGCATCAAATAACCAGTGAAAATATTTAAATAAGATAAAAAGAGTTTTTTTTTTTTTTAAATTATAGTAATAGGCGACGCATAAACATCATTATGCGTCGCCTAATACCCATTTGTTTTTTTATTTTTCCCCAAAAAAAACCATCTTTTTTAACAATTTGATTTTCTAGGAGCATCAAATAACCAGTGAAGATATTTAAACAAGATAAAGAAAGTTTTTTTTTTTTTGGAATTTTAGTAATAGGCGATGCGTAAGGATGCTTATGCATCGCCTGATACCCTATATATATATTTTTTTAAACCTTCATTTTTAACAATTTGATTTTAGTTGAGTATTAAATAACCAGTGAAAATATTTAAACAATATAAAGAGAGTTTTTTTTTTTTTTTAAATTATAGTAGTAGGCGACGCATAGACAGCCTTATGCGTTGCCTATAATCCAAAATTTTTTTTTTTTAAAACCTTCATTTTTAACAATTTGATTTTAGTTGAGTATCAAATAACTAGTGAAGATATTTAAACAAGATAAAGAGAGTTTTTTTTTTTAAATTATAGTAATAGGCGACGCATAAGCATCCTTATGCGTCGCCTAATACCCTTTTTTTGTTCCCCAAAAAAAACCATCTTTTTTAACAATTTGATTTTCTAGAAGCATCAAATAACCAGTGAAGATATTTAAACAAGATAAAGAGAGTTTTTTTTTTTAAATTATAGTAATAGGCGACGCATAAACATCCTTATGCGTCGCCTAATATCCATTTTTTTTTTCCCCAAAAGAAACCATCTTTTTTAACAATTTGATTTTCTAGGAGCATCAAATAACCAGTGAAGATATTTAAACAAGATAAGGAGAGTTTTGTTTTTTTAAATTATAGTAATAGGCGACGCATAAGCATCCTTATGCGTCGCCTAATACCCTTTTTTTTTTCCCCAAAAAAAACCATCTTTTTTAACAATTTGATTTTCTTGAAGCATCAAATAACCAGTTAAAATATTTAAACTAGTTAGAGAAGGTTTTTTTTTTTTTTTAAATCTTCCTGTTTAACAATTTGATTTTCTTCCAGCATCAAATGACCAGTGAAAGTATTTAAAGATGATAAACAGAGTTTTTGTTTTTAAAAAAATTACAGTAATAGGCGACGCATAATCTATTTTATGCGTCGCCTAATACTCATTTATTTTTCATATATTTTTTTAAAACCTTCCTTTTTAACAATTTGATTTTGTTGGAGCATCAAATAACCAGGGAAAATATTTAAACAAGATAAAGAGAGTTTTTTTTTTTTTTGGAATTTTAGTAATAGGCGACGCATAAGGATGCTTATGCGTTGCCTAATACCCTATATATATATTTTTTTTAAACCTTCATTTTTAACAATTTGATTTTAGTTGAGCATCAAATAACCAGTGAAAATATTTAAACAATATAAAGAGAGTTTTTTTTTTTTAATTATAGTAATAGGCGACGCATAGACAGCCTTATGCGTTGCCTATAATCCAAAATTTTTTTTTTTAAAACCTTCATTTTTAACAATTTGATTTTAGTTGAGCATCAAATAACTAGTGAAGATATTTAAACAAGATAAAGAGAGTTTTTTTTTTTTAAATTATAGTAATAGGCGACGCATAAGCATCCTTATGCGTCGCCTAATACCCTTTTTTTTTTTTCCCCAAAAAAAACAATCTTTTTTAACAATTTGATTTTCTAGGAGCATCAAATAACCAGTGAAGATATTTAAACAAGATAAAGAGAGTTTTTTTTTTTAAATTATAGTAATAGGCGACGCATAAACATCCTTATGCGTCGCCTAATACCCTTTTTTTTTCCCCAAAAAAAATCATCTTTTTTAACAATTTGATTTTCTAGGAGCATCAAATAACCAGTGAAGATATTTAAACAAGATAAGGAGAGTTTGTTTTTTAAAATTATAGTAATAGGCGACGCATAAGCATCCTTATGCGTCGCCTAATACCCTTTTTTTTTTCCCCAAAAAAAACCATCTTTTTTAACAATTTGATTTTCTTGGAGCATCAAATAACCAGTTAAAATATTTAAACTAGTTAGAGAAGGTTTTTTTTTTTTTAAATCTTCCTGTTTAACAATTTGATTTTCTTCCAGCATCAAATGACCAGTGAAAATATTTAAAGATGATAAGCAGAGTTTTTTTTTTTTAAAAAATTACAGTAATAGGCGACGCATAATCTATTTTATGCGTCGCCTAATACCCATTTATTTTTCATATATTTTTTTAAAACTTTCCTTTTTAACAATTTGATTTTGTTCGAGCATTAAATAACCAGTGAAAATATTTAAATAAGATAAAAAGAGTTTTTGTTTTTTAAATTATAGTAATAGGCGACGCATAAACATCATTATGCGTCGCCTAATACCCATTTGTTTTTTTATTTTTCCCCAAAAAAAACCATCTTTTTTAACAATTTGATTTTCTAGGAGCATCAAATAACCAGTGAAGATATTTAAACAAGATAAAGGGAGTTTTTTTTTTTTTTTGGAATTTTAGTAATAGGCGATGCATAAGGATGCTTATGCATCACCTGATACCCTATATATATATTTTTTTTAAACCTTCATTTTTAACAATTTGATTTTGGTTGAGTATCAAATAACCAGTGAAAATATTTAAACAATATAAAGAGAGTTTTTTCTTTTTTTTTAAATTATAGTAATAGGCGACGCATAGACAGCCTTATGCGTCGCCTATAATCCAAAATTTTTTTTTTTTAAAACCTTCATTTTTAACAATTTGATTTTAGTTGAGCATCAAATAACTAGTGAAGATATTTAAACAAGATAAAGAGAGTTTTTTTTTTTTAAATTATAGTAATAGGCGACGCATAAGCATCCTTATGCGTCGCCTAATACCCTTTTTTTTTTTTCCCCAAAAAAAACCATCTTTTTTAACAATTTGATTTTCTTGGAGCATCAAATAACCAGTGAAGATATTTAAACAAGATAAAGAGTTTTTTTTTTTAAATTATAGTAATAGGCGACGCATAAACATCCTTATGCGTCGCCTAATATCCATTTTTTTTCCCCAAAAGAAACCATCGTTTTTCACAAATTGATTTTCTAGGAGCATCAAATAACCAGTGAATATATTTAAACAAGAGAAAGAGAGTTTTTGTTTTTAAATTATAGTAATAGGCGACGCATAAGAATTCTTATGCGTCGCCTAATACCCTTTTTTTTTTCCCCCAAAAAAAACCATCTTTTTTAACAATTTGATTTTCTAGGAGCATCAAATAACCAGTGAAGATATTTAAACAAGATAAAGAGAGTTTTGTTTTTTAAATTATAGTAATAGGCGACGCATAAACATCCTTATGCGTCGCCTAATACCCATTTTTTTTTTCCCCAAAAAAAATCATCTTTTTTAACAATTTGATTTTCTAGGAGCATCAAATAACCAGTGAAGATATTTAAACAAGATAAGGAGAGTTTTTTTTTTTAAATTATAGTAATAGGCGACGCATAAGCATCCTTATGCGTCGCCTAATACCCTTTTTTTTTTCCCAAAAAAAAACCATCTTTTTTAACAATTTGATTTTCTTGGAGCATCAAATAACCAGTTAAAATATTTAAACTAGTTAGAGAAGGTTTTTTTTTTTTAAATCTTCCTGTTTAACAATTTGATTTTCTTCCAGCATCAAATGACCAGTGAAAATATTTAAAGATGATAAGCAGAGTTTTTTTTTTAAAAAAAATTACAGTAATAGGCGACGCATAATCTATTTTATGCGTCGCCTAATACCCATTTATTTTTCATATATTTTTTTAAAACTTTCCTTTTTAACAATTTGATTTTGTTGGAGCATCAAATAACCAGTGAAAATATTTAAATAAGATAAAGAGAGTTTTTTTTTTTTTAAATTATAGTAATAGGCGACGCATAAACATCATTATGCGTCGCCTAATACCCATTTGTTTTTTTATTTTTCCCCAAAAAAAACCATCTTTTTTAACAATTTGATTTTCTAGGAGCATCAAATAATCAGTGAAGATATTTAAACAAGATAAAGAGAGTTTTTTTTTTTTTTTTGGAATTTTAGTAATAGGCGATGCATAAGGATGCTTATGCATCGCCTTATACCCTATATATATATTTTTTTTTAAACCTTCATTTTTAACAATTTGATTTTAGTTGAGTATCAAATAACCAGTGAAAATATTTAAACAATATAAAGAGAGTTTTTTTTTTTTTTTTTAAATTATAGTAATAGGCGACGCATAGACAGCCTTATGCGTCGCCTATAATCCAAAATTTTTTTTTTTAAAACCTTCATTTTTAACAATTTGATTTTAGTTGAACGTCAAATAACCAGTGAAAATATTTATACAATATAAAGAGAGTTTTTTTTTTAATTATAGTAATAGGCGACGCATAAGCAGTATTATGCGTCGCCTAATACCCAATTTTTTTTTTTTCAAAAAAACCATGCTTTTTAACAATTTGATTTTCTTCCAGCATCAAATAACCAGTGAAAATATTTAAACAACATAAATGAGTTTTGTTTTTTTATTTTTTTAATCAATCTGATTTTATCTCAGCATCAAATAACTAGTTAAAATATTTTAACAACGTGAATGAGTTTTTTTATATTTTTTAATCAGTCTGATTTTCTTTTAAGTATATTTATTTTTTATTTAACATTTCAAAACACTTAAAATTTATATGCTTTTTAATTTTTATAGGCGACGTATTTTATTCTTTATACGTCGCATTTTCTGATTTCTTTTTGTTTTTTTTTTGTATTTCCATTTTTTCGTTTGTAAGTGTCTTTAAATATTTTTATTTGCCCCTAAAATGTTTTTAATAACATTTTTTTATTCCCCAATATTCATGAAATATTATAAATAAAATGGCACGTTAATCTATGGGCTTTCTTTTCAACCATTAACCATTAGTACGGAAACTAGAGAGTTGGAAGCAATCTAGGGGGTATGAGAAGATTTTGAAGGATCACTCTCGTTATGCATTCTCGTTTCTTTCAAGGGTTTGAAGGATTTTGTGGGTTTCTTTCCTAAATACCCAAAGTTCCTTCTTCCTCTGCTTCTTCCTTCTTGCCGGTGGTTGGGTTGGAAGAACTTCACCTTTTCTCCGTCGCCGTCGCCGTCGCACTGGGTGGCTGGGGTTTTTGCCGTCTCGTCGCCGGGATTTGGTTACTGGGTTTCTGCCGTGCCGTCGCCGTCGCTGCTGTGGTGGCTTGAAGTTCCTCTTGATTGCTGGATTTGTTAAGGTGTGCTGTTTTTGTGTGCTGTTTTTCATCCCTTTTGGGGTTCGGTGGTGTATGTGTGCTGTTTTTGTGTGCTGTTTTTCATCCCTTTTGGGGTTCGGTGGTGTATGTGTTTGCTGGAAAAAAAATTCTGTTTGCTGGTGTTTTTTTTTTTTTTTAAATATTTGTTCGTTACTATAATTTTGGTGGGGTTTTATGTTGTCAAAATCATGGCTTGTTGTCGACAATGGGTTAGCTAAATTTTGTTTGGAAAAATAGCTATATTTATTAAGTGGGGTTCGATTGTATGTAAAGCAAAATTATATGCTATTATTTGTATTATGTGTTTATATGGTTAAATTTGCGTGGGAAATGTCAGAGGTGGTGCTCTGTTTTGGGTCTTAAAACGACGTCGTTTGTGCGACTCAAAATCCATTAGTGATTTAGTCACCGGATGCAAAGTTTGAAAATGTTAATGACTGTTAAAGAGGATAGATGTTAAGAGAAGATACTATTACTGCATCACTTGGTAAATAAATTACATGACTTTATCGTTTATTATTGTTATTAATGGTTTATTCATTATACTACACCCTATGTTCATATTGTTAGTAATATTAATTTGTGTTTATGTTTTTTGTATGTAGAATTATGGATTCTTTTAATGAACATGTCCTCTCGGATGGGGATGGCGCTGGATCACCATCCAGTGATATGGAAAGGCCGAATACATCATCCCCAAGGCGTAGAAAACGAGGGGCCACAACAATGAAAGGCCTTAGGAAGCATTTGGCGGGAAACAAAAGCTTGGAACCTCAATATAATGAGGTTGGAGTTGCTATTAACTCTGAGGCCGTTCGACTAAACAATTTGGAGGGCTCGTTGGCTAGGAGCACAATACCAATTAATATACCTAATTGGAGAGATGTGTCTGATAGGTTAAAAGATAACCTATGGGCATCAATAAAGGTACGGAGTGCATTATTGTTAGATATTGTTTATTATAAATAATATTTAATTGATGGAGATTTTATAATTCCTTTTTTGCATTTGCAGCTTGTATATATGCATTTTACTTGCATTTCTAACTTACCGCATTTACTTGTCAATCAATGTTACTAAATATATATATATATATATATTAATTTTGCAGCAATATACGGGTAAGGATGATAGTTTTAGGAAGGCAACTTTAAAAGATTGTTGTGACAAATGGAGAAAATTCAAGAATTACTTGTATAGATCTTTTGTTCGACCATATATTGACACACCTGAAAAGTTGAAGCATCGACCCTCAATTTATGAATTCATAAGCCAAGAGGTGTGGGATGATTTTGTACAACAAAGGTTGTCAGATAAATTCCAGGTATAGTTTTATTTAACGCACGGTACTGTTGTATTAAATTGCGCTGGCATTATTTATATAAAAATTAAAATTTGTTATGGTGACTTATGTTATTTGGGTTTTCTAATATGTTTGTTTATAACTTTTGTAGGCATTAAGTCAAAAATATTCGGAAAAACGGCAATTAAACAAGTATCCGCATAGGATGGGTGCAATGGGCTACGCGAGATTAAAAAGAGCCATTGTATGCAATTTATTTTTATTTACATTTAACCATAATAATTTTGTCATTGTTACTTGATCAGTTGCATGCATTATTAAAATTAATTTATTTGTAATTTTGAAGCAACTTGAAAGAGGCACTGAAGATTATGTAGACCGAGATGACCTGTGGATACGGGCACGTATGGGGAAGGATGGAAAATATGCAAATGAAGAAACTGAACATGTAGCGGAAAAAATTGTGAGTATTGTATTTTATATGAATATTTGTTGCATATATTATTATTTACTTCATTATTATATAAACTGATATATTCAATCATTTAAACAATATATTGTAGAATGACTTAAAGAAGAAGGCAACAGAAGGAGAAATTCGGCCTTCACCTCCTGTGGATATCCTAACACAAGCTTTGGGAAAAGAGGAGTATGAAGGTAGGCTTAGGGGTCGAGGCAAAGGATACACGGTGAATAACTTTTTCCATACTCCTAAGCCGAGTTCACAAAAAAAGACCAAGTCGGAGGGAAGTGGAAACAATTCAATCTATGAGACGCCGCTCAAAGGTCTGATGGCGATCGTCAGAAATTCAAGCAGCAGCAGCGCTGCCCAAGTTGATGCGCTCATATCGGCATGTGGTATTCAGATTCCGTCACTTGCTCATCTAGCCGATACTGTTGCTGCTCCTGGGACCCAAGTTGATGATGTTACTAGTCTAGGGACCCCTCCAGCCGATGATGTTAATGCTCGTGGGACCCAAGTCGATGATGTTGCTGCTCATGGGACCCCCCCAGCCGATGATGTTGATGCTCCGGGCACCCAATTCGATGATGTTGCTGCTCATGGGACCCAATCTACATCTTGGATTGATGCTCCTCGGATCTATCCTGAGGTGATTATTTCATATTTTATTTATTTATTTATATATATATATATATATGTATGTATGTATGTTTAAGTGAGTTATTACTATCTATATAGCTCCCATGGTTGAAGGGTCTTACCTACCGCCATGAGGTCATGGGATCGAGTCTTTAAGTTGAAGGAATATTGTCATGTGAACATATATTAATCTTTTTTTTTTAAAAAAAACTTTGCAGGGTGTAAAATGCAATCTTGCACAAGGCAATGTTGGCCATATAGTAGCACGTGGCACTTTGGTACCTTCGCTGCCAACGGATATGTGCCATGGTGTGAAGCTAGGTGCAGCAAATTATAAGGTAACTGTTGATGACGTTATTGATGGATTTGCACCTTTGCCTATTCCATCATTTGACATCATACGTGTCGATGATGCTGAAGGTGCATTTGTTGCATGGCCAAGAGATCTTGTTATCTTGCCATCTGAGGAGGTATTGTTCGATGCAGCTATATATATTAATGAAGTTTAAAATAATTTCATTTTTGTTCTATTTTAAATGTTGTTTGTTGATATTTTATAGGGAAGCTCGAACAGGTCAAATGTTGAGAATGATGAAGATGATAATGTTGATCCCTTAATCGTTACCCCAACGATCCGAGAGTTGCTACGTCGGATCAAGGACGTCGACAGCGATCATTTATGGTTTTTTAATATGAAAAAAGAGATCTTTGGGGAAGAACAACAGTTGGCCATAGCGAGTAGCGATATAAACGATTTTTGTTACATGCAAGAATTATCTTCCGAATGCATCTCATTCTACATAAGGTAAACTAAATTTGGATGTCTTTATAACTAATTCTTTAATTTAATTAATTAAACACTATAATTATTTGTAATCGGATTATGTAGGCATTTATGTGAAGGATTGACGGGCTCCTTCGAAGGGAAATATTGCTTTGTTCATCCGGATATTATTGCTTTGGTTGGTCATCAAAACCCTCATGAACGGATATTAAATATATTGAGTAGATGGCAAGATGCAAGAAATAATCAACTATGGTTATTTCCCTACCGTGCAAGGTAATATTGTGTTAGTTTTATTGAATTATGTTATGAAAATATTCATTTCGAGAAACATCATATTAACTAAAATATTTATTGGTGTTTTTAGGAATCATTGGATGCTATGTGTTGTTGATTTATACAAAGCAGTAGCATGGTTTTTTGATTCTTTGAAGACTCATAAGAATATAATTGATAAGGATCTAAAATCTTTGATCGACGAGTAAGTTAATTAATAACTCTAATATTTTTACTTAATTGTTCTTATATATATTGGATTTGTACTTTTGAAGCTATTGTATAATCTTATACAATATTTATATTTCTCTATAGTTCCTTCGTTGCATGGAACCAAGGAAAGACATTTGAAAAGAAACTTCGGTGGCAAAATACTAAGGTAATTATTATATATAAAAACTTAGCATTATTAGTTGTTAGTTAATTTAAATACTTGTATATATTCGTATCTAATATTACACATAATTTACTGTTTGCAAATTTAGACACCGATGCAGCCCGGGAATACGGAATGCGGTTACTATATGATGATGATAATGCGAGATATCATTAGGCGCAAAGTTCCTCCCCGGGACTTAAGAGGAATGGTAAATTATTATTAATTTAATGATTTCATCATATTTCTATTATGTAATAATTAATATTTATGATTATTTTTATATGTATTAACATCAGTTTCTCATGTTCAGTACGAAGGTGTCACTTGGTTACAAGCTGAAAATGTCAACGAATTTAGAGATGAATGGGCAACAACGATGATCACAAGTATCTCAAACCAATGAATATATATATATATATGCATGGTAGTGAAATAGCTAGCTTTTGTTAATAGCTTTTGTTTGTACATATAAAATATCGTAGACAAATTTGTGAAAATCGCTTATAAGGTAGTATTTGTTTTGCATGAACTTTGGTTTCAAACATACCAATTTTACAAAATTTCAAACAATATTAAAAATAATTAAAATAAACGATGAACAGGCGACGCACAATATGCTTCAGAGTCGCCTAATACAAATAATGCAAAAAAAAAAAAAAACCATCACAGTTATGTGCTTCAATATTTTAACAGATTATTTGATGCCAAAAGTAAAACAGATTGATAAATATTTTCACAAAACCAAAGGAAAAAAAATATTTAAATAAAAAGTCAATAGGCGACGCACAAAAAGCTTGAGGGTCGCCTGAGGGAAATAAGAAAAAAAAAACAAAAAAATAGCTCTGTGATGCTGCTTAAACATTTTCACCTGTTATTTAAAGTTGAAAGAAAATCACCTGTTTAATACTTAGAAAAAAACAAAAAAAAATATTTTCACAATGATAGGCGACGCATAATGGTATTTATGCATCGCCATATATCAATAACATATTTTCTAAAAATTTATTTGAAAAAACAAAAAAAAAAAGCACTGTGAAGCAGCTATAACATTTTCACTTGTTATTTAAAGTTGAAAGAAATCAACTGTTTAATACTTAGAAAAACAAATTCACAATAATCGGCAACGCATAATGGTATTTATGCGTCGCCATATATCAATAACATATTTTCTAAAAATTTATTTGAAAAAACAAAAAAAAAAAAAGCACTGTGAAGCAGCTATAACATTTTCACTTGTTATTTAAAGTTGAAAGAAATCAATTGTTTAATACTTAGGAAAAAACAAAAAAAAAAATTTCACAATAATAGGCGACGCATAATAGTATTTATGCGTCGCCATATATCAATAACATATTTTCTAAAAATTTATTTGAAAAAACAAAAAAAAAAAGCACTGTGAAGCAGCTATAACATTTTCACTTGTTATTTAAAGTTGAAAGAAATCAACTGTTTAATACTTAGAAAAAAACAAAAAAACAAAATTTTCACAATAATAGGCGACGCTTAATGGTATTTATGCGTCGCCATACATCAATAACATATTTTCTAAAAATTTATTTTAAAAAACAAAAAAAAAAAAACAGCACTGTGAAGCAGCTATAACATTTTCACTTGTTATTTAAAGTTGAAAGAAATCAACTGTTTAATACTTAGAAAAACACAAAAAAAAAAAATTCACAATAATAGGCGGTGCATAATGGTATTTATGCGTCGCCATATATCAATAACATATTTTCTAAAAATTTATTTGAAAAAAAAAAAAACGCACTGTGAAGCAGCTATAACATTTTCACTTGTTATTTAAAGTTGAAAAAAATCAACTGTTTAATACTTAGAAAAAAACAAAAAAAAAAAATTTCATAGTAATAGGCGACGCATAATAGTATTTATGCGTCGCCATATATCAATAACGTATTTTCTAAAAATTTATTTGAAAAAACAAAAAAAAGAAAAAAGCACTGTGAAGCAGCTATAACATTTTCACTTGTTATTTAAAGTTGAAAGAAATCAACTGTTTAGTACTTACTAAAAATTTCAAAAAATATATATGATAATAGACTAATAGACGACGCACAATTCTTCTTGTCGCCTGATATCATTAATAAATCTTTTAAAAAAAATTTTTCAAAAAAAAAAAAAATATCATGCTGCTTAAACATTTTCACTTGTTATTTAAAGTTGAAAGAATATCAACTGTTTAATACTTAGAAAAAACACCCAAAAATATAAATTTATTCCCTAATGGGCGACCCATAATAGTGTATACGTCGCCTTATATCAATAAAATATTTTCCGAAATATTTAAACATTTTCACTTGTTATTTAAATTTGAAAGAAAATCAATTGTTACATACTTAAAAAAACGTAAAAAAATAAAAATAAAAATGTTACACTAATAGGCGACGCATAACTGTGTTTATGCAGCGACTCTAAATCTTATGCGTCGTGTGTTTTTGTTTCTCGCGACTTCTCGACGACAACTTTTTTTTTATGCGTCGTCAATTGGTCGAATTTTTACTGACGTATTAACCTTAGAGTCGCGGTTTTATTTTTTTAGACGCATTTATCTCGTAGCGTCGCTAATAATGTGTCGCTAGAGCTTATTTTTCGCGTAGTGAATATAATTCAAAAGCTGAAAAAAAAAATGTCTTGACACTAATTCTCATATTAAAGATCGAACTTGAGCATCCCGTATATATAATATTAAATACCTTATAAAGGAAAATAAACTCTTTTAACGGAAATCAATTAAATTATCACATAATATGTAAATAATACTAGATATTTACTTAAAAAATTAATTGTTTTGTTTTTTTATTCCATTTAGTAGTGTACTTTATTATATCATGTACCGTAAAGTGAGTTAGGTAGCTATGTTATATAAAGACCATGAGTTAGAGGAATTGATTATGAATAAGATTTATGAACAGATCACCATCCATATGCATGCATATCTCTCTCCTCTCTATGTATAGTAAGATTAAAAGAGGAAGAAAAAGAAAAGAAATTCACCATAGATAAACATAATTAATTAAACGACCAAACCAAATAATGTAGTAGTTTTAAAATCATATAATTTTTTTATATATTAATTGATGAATGGCATTGATATGATGTTGAAAAATCATAGATATCACATGTTCAGTTTCTCTTTGATTAAAAATATAAAACTATTTGACTCGGCAATATATATATATATATATATATATATAAGATTACTTAAGGAATCTATGGTGGTTAAGGAAAAAAAAGAAAAATTAAGTTTTTATTACAAAAATTATATATTTTTGGTAATTTATATTTAAATGCTTATGGTTGATAGACTAAGTCCATACGTTTTCTTAAGACTATCAATAATTGATTCTTAGAAAAAACCAAAAAAAAAATAAAATCATTAATTAATCTCTGATGATTACATGCTTTACGAAGAAATTTTTGGGTATACAATATGGATAGCGTTATTGCCACGGGAGGTTTATCTCTTATTCAACACAGTCGGCCAATCAATGCTTCCCATAGTTCTACGTTTTGGCCAAAGCATCAAAACAAACCCACTGAATTATTGATTTTCTATCATCATTATTGCGAGGAACATTGTGCGAAATCGCACCTTTGTTCCCCCAAAATTGAAAAAAGAGCGAGACGAAGTTGCAAGTTACAGCAGTAAAGGGGATGTACAAACTGTGTGGGATAATGGGAATATCCCTTTTAGGGGTTTGGGTTTTGACCCAGATGTTATCGAATCAAGCCTGCACACAATTTTTCAAATCTAATCTCAAGTGCATCTTTGGTTATTTGAAGAACTGACAATATGTACCCTGTTGGATTTTTGGATTCCATATTAGCGTGCATGGCGAATTAAACAGTGCCTTGTGCGGCAATAAATCCAAATCATTTAGAAAAAAAAAATTGAATTAAATTAAATTAAAAATTCCAGATATGCATTCGCTAAAGTTTTTAAAGGCGTTCCACTTTAATCCATATTTTATGTATTTATTTTTGTTTTCTTTTATCTTCTTCGCACTTTCACTTCCCTCACGCGTCCTTTTCCAAAGTAAAAGACAAAAAATCTCTTCTCCATCAATGTTACCAGAACTCTCCTCAAAACCAGCTACTATCATAAGTTGAATATGCAGAATATGCTTTCAGAAAATTGATTTGTTTACTTATAGAGACGGAAAAATTGTTGGCACTAGTTTCTTGAGCCTCTTTATCTTAAAAGATGAGGTAGAGTTTATTCTTCAACAATAAAAAGTAACCGGGAAGTGAAAGTGAGAGAATAGAAGTAAAAGAGAAAAAGTGATAACAATAACGAAAGAAAATAAAAAAATATGTGAAAAATAGTGGAAGGAGTTTATAATTGTAAACGATGTTGATCCCCATTTTTTTAGTTTTAAATGACATGGATTTAGTGATATCGATGGCTTTATATTGTTGGGTGCTCACCAGCATGGAATCTAGCAGGATATACAATGTGTATCCAGAAATTTCTCCATGCATACCTCCAAAAATCTGCTCAAATCTAAAGTCGTCAAATGTTCGACTGGGAAAAAAAGTGATTGATAGTGACAACATTGATTAAAGACAAGGTTTTTTTTTTTTTTTTTTTTTTTGAATATAATACAAAGTTCAATATTGATGGCTATAATTAATATCCTTAAACATGTATTAATTGAACGGAATATCCTTGTTTTAATTAGTGCTCCCTTCTTAATTTCCCTACATATCCATTAATTAATCAACCTCCCAAGGAACATAATTTCACCCACTCATGCTTACATTGTCGTTAATAATTTATTAGATATTATTAGAACTAGTATCATAATATCACCCACTCATGCTTACATAGGCATTAATAACTTATTAGATATTATTAGAACTAGTATCATAATATGAGCGACATAAACTTTCTTCTTCTCTTTTTTTTTTTTTTTTTTTTTTTTTTGGTGGGGAAGCATAAAGGAAATAAATAATTAAGAGATGTATAGTTTATGGGAAACTAATAAGACAGTGTGTATAAAAATTGGACAGGTGGCAATATGTGATTGATGGTCCCACAACGTCGGCTGGTGAGACCATCGCACACAAAATTTTCTCCTTCCAATCTTAGGCGTCACCTCCTTTTTCCTAGGTGCCAGCTTTTTCGACGTTATTTCTTTTGTTCAATGCCTCCGCCGACCTCGACATGAGGCAATGTAACCACCCAGCATTTTAATAGTAAGCGCGTATTCAATGTGAACTGCCTAGCTTTTTAAAATGTACTTAAATAAAGGGTCCACAGATTAAAATCCTCGTTTACTTCTTTTTATATTCAGACTCGGACTCCTTTAGATGGGATAATGGTTCGATTTACATGGCTTATCCTTTTGTCTCTTCTAGAAAGGATTATTAATCAAACACAAAAAAAAGCATAAAAATTTTTCAAAATAGTATTACTTAACAACCAAGAAAAACTCTTAACCAAGTCACAATATAATAATAATAACAAAAATATAAAAAATAAAATAAAATTTCCACTAGCTATTAAAACACAGTTGAACCAAGATAAAAGCAGAACTAGAAAGCACTTGAGCAAAGAAATCATTTTCTATCTACTCCCAACTTTTCACCAATAGCAATGCACCGCCACGGACAGCCTGCTCACCCCCAAGCCAGAATCCGGCATGGTGATGCAGGTAAGGTGGAACGTCACGCTGCAGCTCGTCAAGCAGGGGCTCACCATGAGGTTAGACGAAGGGCTGCAGCAGTGCATGAGGCAGCGCATCAAGTGGGGCACGTAAGGCTGCAGCGTGTCGAGCAAGGGCATGTGAGGGTGCAGCACCTTGAGCACGGACATATGAGGCTGCAGCGCGTCGAGCAGGAGCGCGTGAGGCTGCAGCGCTTCGAGCAAGGGCATGTGAGGATGGAACGCTTCGAGCAAGAGCGTGTGAGGGTGCAGCGTGTCGAGCAAGGGCATGTGAGGCTGAAGCACGTTGAGCAGGAGCGCGTGAGGGTACAGCGCTTCGAGCAGGGTCACATGAGGCTGCAGCACCACGAGAAGGAGCGCGTGAGGGTGCAGCACGTCGAGAAAGGGCACGTGAGGCTGCAGCGCGTCGAGCAAGAGCGCGTGAGGCTGCGTGTTGAGCAAGGGCCCATGAGGCGGCCGGCCCTCAAGCTGGGGGCACGTGAGGCAGCACGTCCGGCACGTCATTAGGCGCTGTTGTCAGACTTGAGGCAGCAGCTAGCCCGTGAAGTGCTCGGAGGAGTTCTTCTACAATCTGAACCAACATGTGATAGTATGAACTTAAAGCTCTTTTTTTGTTAACGATTTAGATGTTCTGTGTTTTTCTGTTTTTTCGTTAAATAAGGTTCAAACTCATGAAACTAATGCTCCTCTGAACTAAGTCAATGCTCCAAGTAGTGATTTTATCTGCATTTTATGAGCCAAGTGCCTAATAAATTTCCTTTTTAGTAAATCCATTTGAGTTTTGTTGTTTTTTTGGTATATGTTTTTTGAGTTCCTTTTGTACATATTTTGATGAACAAAACGAAAAATAACTACTCTTTTTAGTCATGAGTAAGCATGATATACTTGAATTTATATATATATATATATATATATAGATGGGGTTTTGTTTCTATGACATGTATTTCGCTTGTTGTTTCTTTTCTAAAGTTATAGTTGATTTTATTTTTTTCCTTTCTCCATGAGAACTTAACTGACAATTTAATTAATTCCCACCTTGGTTCTGTTATCATTTAGAAGTTTTAAACGCGGCTCATCTCTCATAGATTAAATTTTCTATGAAGTTTTCGATTGATTGTATGGTACGTAGTGTTCATATTCTCATTTTAAATTTCTCTTATCTTTTTACTGATCTCCATGGTTCATGAAATTACTTAATGTATATATATTATTCTTTGATTAATTAATATTTTAACTATTTTACCATGAAGATCGAATAAGTCATACGCATATTTGCTTTTCACAGTATTGAATTTTGATTGGTCTTTTCAATGTTTTTATGTATGCAAATGAGCTTTTTGATGCAACTTTCGAATTGTTTAAAAGTAGCGTATTTGGAAGTGTTTTAGAATTACAAAAGTTATAACAGAAGATTAGGAATAAATCTTGGTCATTCTATATTTTAACAGCCACATGTGGACTCTGGCTCTAAGCCACAAGGCACAGATTCTGTATATTGTTCATATTAACTTTGTGATAATGTATTTTGAAATTGTTCCTGTTTGTTTGGTCCTTGAGTCTGAAACTGGAAGTGGGTGTTTAACCACTTAATTTGCAAGGGCAGTAGCTTCTATACAGGACATGTTTATACATTTGATTTCCATCAAGTTTGAGCAGCTTTATCTAAATAAACAAAAATAAATAAATGAAGTTCTACAATTTTTAGATTGTTAATTTCTTTTATGAATATTATATTTATGTCTGTTTTGGTATTCAGAAACTCACAAGCTTAAAAGTCTAGAATACTTTTTTCTGCTCTGTTATGACAGTTAATAGTCTGCTTGATATATAGTCTGGTTACTTTCTATTACCATTTTGAGAGGACTTTTAGTTTCCTCAGGCAAAATCTTTGTTAAGAAGTAGAAAGCTGATTTGGCTGTGGAATTTATGGTAGTAGTGTTTGTAGGAGAGAATCATAATTTTGTAAGCCATTTACTAAAAAAACTAAGCCGTGTGCTCTAATCTGGATGACATATTCTCTGTTCCTTGACTTACCTCAACAATCATGCGAAACTCCCAAATAAAAATTTTACAGATAAGGTTTTCAGTCATTTTATGTACTTATTTTGGTTGTTCTATGTGTGTGTTTTCCTTTACATTTTCAAGAAAAATTGTATTTAAACTAAATCAATGTATGTATTTTACTTTACATTTTCAAGATGAATAGCAATTAAGCAATGCGGGAAAAAACTCCGAATTCTACCATGGTAATGGCTAGTCCTGCAATGAGGCTAAAAATGTCACACTGGCTATTTGACATAAGAAAAATTAAAATGCATTATTTAGGATATTGGAAACGAACTCTGTTCTTGCACCTCTGTTTTGATAATTTAGAAGTTAATTTCTATACCTCTCAATGGAAAACTTTTTTTTTTTCTTTTTTATTAGTAATCCGTAAAGTTTTCAAATTATTTGTTATTGCTTTTGTGGTATAAAGGTAAATGTGATCTATTAGTCGCTGCTTTGGTTGTTCATGATACTAGGAATGAAATAGTACAAACATTGTGGTTATAATTGACCATCATCTATTCTAATAGACTTATCATGAGAGAGCTCCTCAGTATCACCCAAAACTTCAGTTCCATCTTCACCATTACTATCAATGAAAACTTCAACTCTTTGAAATTAATAAAAGTTAACATGGCTATAGTCTTTCCATATTACTACAATCAAATCTCTAAACGTTGTAGTTAACTAAAATTAATACGGTCATATTGTTTCTATAGTTTTTGGTTTCTAATTATTTTCCTGAGACAAGATAAACTTATCGTTCCCCCAATTAACGGGAAGTCAAGTACTAGAGTACTTCTAGCGGACACAAGACTACTGCCAACGGTGACAAACTGTACATATATATATATATATATTTGCTATTTCTTTAGATTATTCATGTAAAACTCTATTTTAATTAGAATGGAGGATCCTAGCTTAGGGTTTATATGTAAATATATATATATATATATAGATGAGCTTAATTAGATCAGTCAATGATGGGAGAGATTAATTAAATTAGATAAGCTAGATATGCATGCAGGAATTTAGCTTCACTTCCTTGCCTTTCATATGAAGTAAACTTTTTGATAGATAAGATGTCAGGACCCGTCCAAGACCTCTCACCAGAATCCTAGACAAATCCTGATCCCAGGAAAACACCATCGAACCTTCCAATGGAAAATCTGACAGCATTTTTCCTAAAGGAAGGACTTACCATAAAATTTATCTGCACAAAGTCACTCTCCTATATAGTACCACATTATCCCTCCCACCTTACTATAATAATTTCCACAATGGCAGCACTTCGATAACAATTTATATGAAACACACATATATATATATATATATATGCAATAGGAATAATCAACTAAATAAACAACCAATTATACCTTTAGTCATTCACGTCTGCCCACACCACCCACTGATTGCCATACATTTCAAAACACATTTCAAATATTGTGTTACAAAATATACCGATGCGTAATATAAGAAGAAAAGCAAAACAATCATCACATCAACACAATAATAATAATGCAATCGTTTTCATGATAAAAATAGTATTAATATCATCTGTCATATTTACTCGAAGGTAATCACTTGTCCAAGAACTATCACATAATCACAACTATCCCAAGGACTATCTCACCTGTCCAAAGGCTACCACTTGTCCAAGGATTATTATACTTGCCCAATGGCTATCTTTCTCGCCCATAGGCTGTGATACTTATCCGGATATATCATATGCTAATAATAATAGAAATAATAAAAATAAAAATAAATAATGGCAATAATAATAATCATAATGATGATGATAATATTAGTAATAATGAAAATAATTGTAAACATAATTCTGATAAATAATAATTATAATATTAATAACAAGAATAATATTAATAATAGTAATGACAATAAAAGCAATTAAGTATACTTCTAGAAAATTAGGTTATGAATAGATAGAAGAATACGAGATCAAATAATAATTTAAATTTCAAAAAAATATATATATTATCAAATATACACTCGTATCAGGAATACAAACAATACCCTCCAATATGTTGTGCAATCCATGATTCCAGTTGTCGCCAGCACCCTACTACCAATACAGTCTGAGGTGGTTGCCTAGATTGGTCGTCCAACCCCCTGGACTCGTAGGCAATATAGTGACGAAACTAGCTCTTCCTGGACCACATCGGATCGCTATCCCCATACGGTGTGATACATACAAATATAACACATATATATATATATATATATATAAATATATATATATATACGTACATATACAAGATATTTGATGCACCATACTATATACCAGTGGTGCCCTACGATATCCAGCGTCCCGAGCACCGTCTGACGGGAGGTTAAAAAGAGAAACTTGCATACAATCGCTTTGGCATCCCCACAGCACCGCTACTTAAACCGTCATCCCGACCATGGAGGGGGCGGCTTATGTGCACTATATCAAACTTGTCTGCCCTCGATCCGATGACAATTCACGGGAGACATTACAACTTGCGCGCTTATCATAATCACATATACAATACAGAACACCGGTACGTGTATGGGTGCATCTTAAAAACTAAAAATTTGTAATATTATAAAATATTAAATTTAGATAAAATATAATTAAATTCATATGCTTATATCAAATACATAAACAATAATAATAAATAATAAATAATTAAATATACAGATATATTCTTGATCACAATAATTTGATATAATTATTTTTCTCAAACCTTCAATTCAATTTATATCAAATATATCATTAAAACCAAGTAAAATTTACACATAACTAATCCCACAATTTTAAATATTATCCAATAATTCATATATTCTCAAATATCAAAATCTCATAAATACCGCTGGATTAAATACTTCCTTTCAAATCCATATACGTCACAGTTTCTTTAGACCATCATCATAATCCCACAAGCTTAAATTCATCACTGTACATTCATTAATAGATAAATAAATAAA
Organism: Ziziphus jujuba; assembly: GCF_031755915.1. NCBI lineage: Eukaryota > Viridiplantae > Streptophyta > Magnoliopsida > Rosales > Rhamnaceae > Ziziphus > Ziziphus jujuba. The sequence goes on along the minus strand of NC_083381.1, from coordinate 20,134,717 downwards.
TAATAAATAAATGCATAAATACAAATTTTTCTTTTTTAGCTCAATAACTAATAGAAATACTTTCATAAATCTTCTTGAAATTTACTTGCACACAACCTCATTTAAATTGTATTATAAAATACGTGCATATATTTGAATTCACAGATAATATTCTAATTTACATAACATCTCAACAATGATTTAACTATTAGTAACAAAATTTCATATCCATGAATAAATAAATATTTAAAGACATAAATATATTTACAGCCATATAAATATACATTTTTTATCGAATCCATAGAATTTCATATTTTCTTTGAAACAATCATATAGTTGAATATAACAAAAACTTGACAGATCCGTAAATTTCAAACCACACATCCAAATCAAGCATGCCGCTAGTCTACGAACTCATATCGACGAGTACTTCACAATCATACATGTGTCATAACTCAAATTTTCAAGGATAAAAAATCAACTCCAACACTCTCGGACAGTTCGGACCTCAACTTGTTTTGCTCGTAACTTTCAAACCGTAGCTCAATTTTTGACATGCTACTAGTCTATGGTCTCGGATTGATGTGAAATTTGCAATGGTACCTTGGTCAATGCAAAATCCCCTTTGAAGCAAAAAGTCAACATTTTGACCCACTTGGTCAACGGTCAAACTTGATCAACTTTTGGTCAACGTGAAAATTTCCGACGTATTTCGGGATGGGATGTTACATAAGATCTATTTTTATCTATGACATGCGATTTTCTTGTTAAGAATTGGATTTCTTTACTATGAAGTAATATATACTTATTTATACATATATATTTGAATTAATCTATTCATTTTTTTTTTCTTCTTCTATTTTAGAGTTTGATGAAAATTTTTATTAAAAGTGGTCAAGTAGTTGGAATGTGTAATGATAAGACTGAAAGTCGTCTGTGAAATCAAAATTGGCGAAGCTCCATAAAAAGGGAAAGATAAAAATCAATATTGATGGTTCTTATTTACAAGGTTCTTTGGAAGTTGGTTTCAGCTTATGGCTTGGAATGCTTCAGGTAGTCTTATATATCCAGTGCATGCATAAAATTGTTCCTTGTGGTTCAAGCATTAGAACTGAATGTATGGTGTTACTGTGAGATCCCACATCGATTGGAAAGGGGAACGAAGTATACTTTATAAAAGGGTGTGGATACCTTTTTCTTGAGATGCGTTTTGACAAAATCGTTCGGGCTGGGCCCAAAGTGGACAATATCTCACACGGATGGTCTAGACTGCTATAGTTAGTATCAAAGCCAGTACCTGGATCGGTGTGCCAGCTAGGACGCTGGACCCCAAGGGGGGTGGATTGTGAGATCCCACATCAGTTGGACAGGGGATTGAAGCATGCCTTATAAGAGGGTATGGATACCTTTCCTTTGAGATGCTTTCCCTGAGGGAAAGTAAAACCATGCGGGCCTAGCCCAAAGCGAACAATATCTTGATTGGGACTGGCAGGTGAAGGGGTGGGACCCCTAACCATTGCGACTTATTCCCATGAGGAAAAGTAAAACCGTGTGTGAAGTCCCACATTGGTTGAAAAGGGGAACGAAGCATACCTTATAAGAGGATGTGGATATCTTTCTCTTGAGACGCGTTCCTATGAGGGAAAGTAAAACCGTGAGGGGTAGGATTGGGCTCACCACCTAGCTTCCAAATCGGACAATATCTTGACTGGGCCTGGGAGGCCTCGGCCAGTGGGACTAGCAGGTGAAGGGGTGGGACCCCTAACCACTGAGACACATTTTGACAAAACCATGCGAGCTGAGCCCAATGTGGACAATATCTCATGCGGGTGGACTGGGCTGTTACAGTTGGTATCAGAGTCGGACCCAGATCGGTGTGCCAGCGAGGACGCTTAGCCCCAAGGGGGGTGGATTGTGAAGTCCCACATCGGTTGGAAAGGAGAACAAAGCATACCTTATAAGAGGGTGTGGATACCTTTCCCTTGAGATGCGTTCCCATGAGAGAAAGTAAAATCGTGAGGGGTAGGATTGGGCTCACCACCTAGCTTTTAAAGCGGACAATATCTTGGTTGAGCCTGCGAGGCCCAGGCCAGTGGGACTGGCAGGTGAAGGGGAGACCCTTAAACACTGAGACGCATTTTGACAAAACCATGCGGGCTGAGCCCAAAGCGGACAATATGTCATGCGGGTAGACTGGGCTGTTACACTGTGAAGAGTAGGATTGGGCTCACCACCTAGCTTCCAAATCATATAATATCGTGATTGGGCCTGCGAGGCCCGGGCCAGTGGGACTAGCAGGTGAAAAGGTGGAATCCTTAACCACTAAGATGCATTTTGACAAAACCGTGTTGGCTGGGCCCAAAGCAGACAATATCTCATGCAGGTAGTCTAGGCTGTTACAGTTGGTATCAGAGCCAGTACCCGGATGAGTGTGCCAACAAGGATGCTGAACCCTAAGGGGGGTGGATTGTGAGATCCTACATCGATTGGAAAGGGGAATGAAGCATGCCTTATAAGAAGGTGTGGATACCTTTCCCTTGAGACTCGTTTTGACAAAATCATACAGGCTAGGCCCAAAGCGAATAACATCTCATGCGGGTGGTCTGGGCTGTTACAGTTACTCTATGCTTGTATTTGTTTATATATTGGACATGGAAATATATTATTTTTTAAGGTGATTCGAATGAGCTAATAAGCAAATTTACTTCGCAGGACACCAATCTTCCTTGGACTCTTACCACCTTAATTTATTTGGAAAAGCTAGATTAATGGGAGGTGAATTTTACTCCGAATGAAGCAAATAAAACACTTGATTGCATTGCTATAACTTTTTATAACAAAGAACTTTTACGGGACTAGGATTTAAATTTACCTTAGGATTTATGCTCCAATTTATTGTCTCACTTACAATAATACTCTGTAATATTGAATTTTGTTTATCAAATTTTTATTCTTTGACCTAAAAAAATGATATATATGATAAATATTGTTAGAAAACAAAAATTAAATTAAAAAGATTAAATAATAATCAGAAAAGGTATCGTAAGAGGGCCAAGCATAAGACATCCCTACCCCATAATGTAGAACTCACCCAAGCTCCAATAAATTAATAAAGAAAAGTAAAATCATAATAAAAAAGAATTGATAAAAACAAGAAGAAAAAAAAAAAGGGACTTCTTTTCTTTTTCTTGTTTTTATTGTTTCTTATTCTGATTTTAAAAGATTAAGTAATAATAATAATAATATACATATAACATATGGCTCTTTTTTTTTTTTTTTTAAATAAACCATATATATAATGCTTATATATAAATATATACTTATATATAATTATATATATATATATATAATATAATTAGGAATTATAAAGTACTCACAGAAAAAACTCAATTGGTTTTAAAGACTCTTTTTTTCTGATTTTTTTTTTCCCAACATTCAAGTGGTTTTAAAAAACTTATTGTTCCATAATTTATCTTCTTTTGTTAACTTTTAAATAATTGAAAAAAAAAGAAATTTATAATGAGTTTAAACTTTTTTTTTTTTGGGAACAGATAATAACTTTAAACTTATTGTTCAAAAAATTATAAAATTGTATTATTTTCTTTTAATTAATATTTTAATTTTAAAATCTTTTATATAGTAATGATTAATAGAAATAACTTATTATTATAATAGTTATTATTATTATTATTTATATAAAAAAAATAACTTATTATTTTTATCATGACTATTATATATATATATATAAATGAGTTTTTCTACGGTGCAGACGGTCTGCATGCGGACCACATCCAAAATCGACTTTTTTCGGATGAAATTAACATATATAAATATATAAAATTTTACTAACCCACCAAAAAAAAAAATTTACAAACCCAGTAACCAAACCCGATAACCCGAACAGACATGTCGTGTAGTGGTTGTGGTCGCATTCTCTCTCAGCGGCCACCACCACCATCATCGACTGCTCTGCCATCATCATCATCGTCGTAGTTAACTAAGCCACCATCTCCACTGTCTTCTTCGGCTCGGCCAAAAAAGAGGGTCCAATTTGTGGACCCTCTGTAACAGTCCAGCCCACTCGCATGAGATATTGTCTGCTTTGGTACTGAGGAATCCTCTTACAACCCAACCCTCACGGTTTTATTTTCCCTCATGGGAACGCGTCTCAAGGGAAAGGTATCCACAACCCCTTATATGGCATGCTTTGTTCTCCTTTCCAACTGATGTGGGACTTCACAATCCACCTCCCTTGAGGCCCAGCATCCTCGCTGGCACACGATCCAAATCTGGCTCTGATACCAACTGTAACAGCCCAGTCCACTCACATGAGATATTATCCGTTTTGGCACTGAAGAATCCTCTTACAACCAGCCCTCATGGTTTTACTTTCCCTCATGAGAACGCATCTCAAGGGAAAGGTATCCACAACTCCTTATAAGGCATGCTTCGTTTCCCTTTCCAACCGATGTGAGACTTCACACCCTCTATGTTCATTCTTTGAATACAACGATCCACCTAAATTCAATCATAATACTAGTACAACCTCCTTCGCCACTTCCACTCCCATCAATAATTTTCATAAACAGCATTACATTGTCAATCAGAAAATTGATAGGGGAGGGTGCGTGGCTATTAGATTTTAGGTTTCTCAATTAAGGGTTTTAGGATTTTATTTTTTTTTTCCCTTTCTTTTTAGTATTTTTTAGGATTGAAGCAGATGAATTGGGGAAGAAGAGCCACAGTTTAATCGATTGGTAAGAGCTTTTCTCTATTCTTTTTAAAGTTTTTTTTTTAATTTTTAAACTATAAAGAATGTATCTTTTGCTGTTTGCAGATAATTATCTTTGTTCATCTTGAGCGTTCCGATACCATTTCTTGGTTGGTTCCTTCTTGCAGTCATCGATTCTTTGTGGTGTGTTTCTCCTCCTCCACAAATAAGTTATGCTTCTGGTTGGTTATCATGTTCTTCCTTTTCAAAATCTACAGTAGAGACTTTCAAGTTGTTAATCTATAATTTATGCTTGCTAATTTTTTGTTTTTTTGCATTTTTTAATGTTATTTTATTTGATCTTCTATAATTATGAATCGGAAATTTTGGTTAGATTTAAGGGTACATTGTGTCAAAGTTGTATGATCTTTAATTTTAGTTTTCAATCTTTAATTTTTTTGACCATTTAAAGAATAATTTTGTTACAAATTTTGGTGTTAATATGTACAATATTTTGTGGCAGTCTTTTCGTTTATGGGCAGCTGGATCATTCTTTAATATATATATATATATATATATATATTTTTCACCATCAATCTCTTACTAAGCGTGCGACATAACTAAATTATTTTAAATCTTAATTAATTAGCAGTTTAAATTTTAATTAATTAGCAGAAGATATTAGAGGTTGTATTTGGGGTTTGAATTTGTGTCCCTATCTCCTGATTTAATTTATTCAAAAATGCATAATGAAATATACTTTTTATTATAAATAGACCATCTGGATACAGAAGAGTGTCATAATGAAAATAAATATAAAATTGATAAACCAAAGTGTTTTTTTGTTTTTTTGGTGGTAATCAGTAATAAACCAAAGTACCTTGCAACAAATAAAATAGAAATAAACCAAAGTAGCGCTCATATATTCTACTTAAATTAATTAAGCTTGTATTTTATGCTATCTGATGTGATTTCTCTTCAGAATTCATGTCTTTCAAAGATAGCCTGTTTTATATCTAATTTACCTTTTTGACACATTTTGAAAGTGGCTGGATTTTTTTTTTTATTTTTTTTTTGCTTCAAAAAAGTGGCCGTAATTGAAATTCATAAATATACACATATTAAATCAAGCTATATTTGTGCAAATTTATTTCGTTTAAACAAGTTGCTACAAAGGAGCTAATTAGTGGACTTGGTTTTGGCTGAAGATTTTAGAAATAATCATTTCTTTTTTCTGTTTGGCTGCAGATCGCAGCTACTTTTTTACATTACCAAAAAAGATTGCAGCTAATTTTTCTGGCTTCACGGTGATTCCTACAAAAACTCCATAATATGGAAAACTAATACATATTTCCCATACGTAGAAGACAAGGCCAACTGACCAAGAATTACTTATCAAAATAAAAAATTTAAAACTAGTTATATGAACAAATTAACAAAATATTCATGCACAATTAAATGTATTACAGACAATAGAAAAGGAAAATTTATACTATATCTATATGATATTAAAACTAATTACATCTTAATAAGTAACACATTCTAATTATCTAAATTAAATCCAAATTTTAATTTGAATTTTTTCTTGCAAATTTATTCGGCTTCCTTTGCATTTCAATTTTAAATGCATCAGTTCCTTGGGTCTGGGCCAAGTCTTGAACCTTCTTTTTTTTCCCCCTAAATTACACGTTTCCAAAGGGTAATTTGGCCCAATACCCTTATAGGGAGGAGGTTAACGATTTTTGCCCCCTCATTTGATATCTTTTTTTTTCTACCCCTCAATATCTATTTTAACCATAAAATAAAAAAAAATTACTTACATATCCTGTTATATTTTAAACAAAACAAAAATTTGTTTAAGCATGTTAGAGCTGAATGCAGTCGCAAGCTTTGTGAGGGTAACTGTCAGATAATCATATGCCTCAAATTGCATATTTGGCAATTGTTGGTAATCCTTTCACCCCTCCAACTTCCATCACTTTCAAGGCACATTTTCTGTGTGTTTGGTACAAGGATGGGCGATGAAGAATGAAGAGTTGATCCTTGATTGGTGTAGAAGTGTGGTGGAATGTCCCATGGCCATGCAAAAACTTTCCTTCCAAAATTGGAATGATTGGACTCTTTCTGCGATCATAAAGCCCCCTGATCCCTTCCTTTGTCTTTCATCCCCCCTGAACAGAATAAATAAGGCCCCGTTCTTTCTAATTCAAAAATGAAAATAGAGGTGAAGTGCCCAAGTGGCGAAGGCCCCAAAGCAAAGTAATATATAGATGTAGTTTGTATTTCATTCTTTTATTCTGCCATTTTATATCAAAAACCATAAGCCTTGCATGCTCTGTATCCTTTCTCTAGTCATTGTACGTACTAGATTACTCTTGAATTATTGCTTAAATTTCAATTTGATTCTTCAGCGTTTACTGGTAATACATCTAGAACTAGGTCTTTATGTCTAACGAGCAATTTCTATTATCAATCTGTTAAAGAAAAAAGAGAAAGGAACTGACGAAAAAGGAGAGAGAAAAAATAAGAACAAGTCAAATAAGTGGATGGTTTGTAGTGTCGATGTGGGTCAATATACATGGTGATGTGAAAATGCCATCTTCCTTCTCTTGCACTGAAAAGCAATTTCCCACTAAAAAATTGGTTATGAAGCCATTCTCAATTCAATCATTTATTTGTTGGATAAAAGATTATGGGTATATCTACTATGGATCTATAAGTAAAACATTATATTTGTTGGATAAAAGATTATGGGTATATCTACAATGGATCTATAAGTAAAATATTATACTATATTGTTGGATAAAATTACATTTTTGAAATGGAATAAAAATAATTTTTTTTTATACACTTGAATATTGGAAGATCATATCATCTTCTCAAATTTATCAAGTTTCTTCACCCTCTGCATAGACCTAGCAAACAATGCCAAAATGACTCCTGCACAATCGCATAAAAACATACACAAACTTAGTTCAACTTCATAGAAAACCAGAAAAGAAATCTTTTATGCCCAGGTCTTAGAAGGTTAAAAGTCTAAAAGGTCACCCGCACCAATGAATGATCCATTAGCAATAACTTGACTACCTTCGCTGCTTAAAGTGAAAAAAATACGATGACTGTAGACCTTCGGTAATTCCCAATGAAACCCTCGGTAACCAACATATACCCTCTGGAAAAATTATCGAAGGTTTCATCAGTAATTACCGAAACCCCTATGGCAATCACATTTTACAAATTTTTTGGGCCCCACAAGTCCCCTTACGTGTGTTAAATGAAAAAACATGCAACATATGGATTATAAAATGATCTTAAGGAGAGAAAATCCCAAAATTGCCTAAAAATTTCTCAAATTGGCCAAAAAAAATACGACGACTGTAGACCTTCGGTAATTCCCGATGAAAACGTTGGTAACCAACATATACCCTCTGGAAAAATTACCGACGTTTTCGTCGGTAATTACCGAGACCCCTATGGTAATCACATTTTACCAATTTTTTAGGCCCCACAAGTTCCATAATGTGTGTTAAATGCAAAAACATGCAGAATATGGATTCTAAAATTATCCTAAGGAGAGAAAATCCCAAAATTGCTTAAAAATTTCTCAAATTTTCCAAAAAAATACGATGACTGTAGACCTTCGGTAATTCCCGATAAAACCGTCGATAACCAACATATACCCTCTGGAAAAATTACCGAAGGTTTCGTCGGTAATTACCGAGACCGCTATGGCAATCACATTTTACCAATTTTTTGGACCCCACAAGTCCCATAATGTGTGTTAAATGCAAAAACATGCAGAATATGGATTCTAAAAGTATCCTAAGGAGAGAAAATCCCAAAATTGCTTAAACATTTCTCAAATTTTCCAAAAAAATACGATGACTGTAGACCTTCGGTAATTTCCGATGAAACCATCGGTAACCAACATATACCCTCTGGAAAAATTACCGAAGGTTTCGTCGATAATTACCGAGACCCCTATGGCAATCACATTTTACCAATTTTTTGGGCCCCACAAGTCCCATAATGTGTGCTACATGCAAAAACATGCAGAATATGGATTCTAAAATTATCCTAAGGAGAGAAAAATCCCAAAATTGCTTAAAAATTTCTCAAATTGGCCAAAAAAATACGATGACTATAGACCTTTGGTAATTCCTGATGAAACCGTCGGTAACCAACATATACCCTTTGGAAAAATTACCGAAGGTTTCGTCGGTAATTACCGAGACCCCTATGGCAATCACATTTGACAAATTTTTTGGGCCCCACAAGTCTCATAATGTGTGTTGAATGCAAAAACATGCAGAATATGGATTCTAAAATTATCCTAAGGAGAAAAAAATCCCAAAATTGCTTGAAAATTTGTTAAATATACGATGACTGTAGACCTTCGGTAATTCCCGATGAAACCGTCGGTAACCAACATATGCCCTCTGGAAAAATTACCGACGGTTTCGTCGGTAATTATCGAGACCCCTATGGCAATCACATTTTACCAATTTTTTGGGCCCCACAAGTGCCATAATGTGTGTTGAATGCAAAAACATGCAGAATATGGATTCTAAAATTACCAATGAAACCTATGGCAATCAATTTGTAGTTACTGAAAAAAATTACCGTAGATTTCATCGGTAATTACCGAAACCCCTATAGTTATCATATTTTACCAATTTTTTGGCCTCCCATAAGTCCCCTAATGTGTATTAAATGCAACAATATGCAAAATATTTTCCACTTTATTCGACAGTTAATGAAAAATGAGAGTATATGAGCAATGGAAGATGATTCCATTTGTTTGACACTTTCATATCCATTTATTTAAATATTTTCCACAACTGCACAATTAATTTGCTCCTGACTACTCTCTTTTGGACATACTACCATGAAGCCGCATTTTAAAAGGGATTGGAAGAAGCTTTCAAGCTAGGAAAGTCCAATTTAAAACTAACTAAATTTCAATGCATACCATTCCAACAAGTTCAAATGATCCCAAACTAGAGAGCCAATATTTGAGAACTCAATTACCATCTATTTAAATTCTCATCCTTTTTATTTCTTGCTTTTCCACATCTCAAACAATATGGAGAATTTAATAATGAAATTGGGTCCTTACACTTCATCTTGACATAAGAATCATGTAGAAAAACTAAAAACTAAACCTGAATTAGCAAGAGAAAAATGTACAAGTGTTTTATGAATAAAATTTAGAGAATATTACAACTCCTACAAAAGGCTCCGTTGGTATCAATCCTAATTTGGCCCAAAGTTCCCCATCAATGTCAAAATCTCAAACTCCAACTGGCACCACTATTGGTATAATGCCAAACTTTAGTGACAGCATTAAAAGCATACGGGGCACCTCCACTATAACGGAGACCAATTTGATACCTGGATGAAATCAAACGAAATATTTACGGTTAGTTACAATATTTAGCATACAAGTTTCAAAGAAAATAATTAAATACCTAAAGTATCCATAAAGAAGTATAAAGGTTCAAATCTGACAATTAAGGCAATAGCTCATACCCAGTAATAATAGAGGAAACTAGTAAAACATACTTGCTTTCATGAACATTAAGGTAAAACCCAATTCCGTGGCCTGTACCATGCCGATAATCAAGACCATTTTTCTATAGTGGAACTCAAGCAAGAATGTCTAGGGCATTACTTGTAGGAAAATGAACATGTACCTTCCTATCACACAATCTTACAAGAATATAGTCAATACATTTCACTTAAAATGAAATACATAATTTAAAAAATAAAATAAAATACCATTGGTTCCATTAGGAAATTGAGCATTCCCAAGTGCAATATAACCCTTGAGGACCTGCAAAATGAAGCAAACAAAATTACTTTGCAAGACTTGAAAAAATATAATAATAATAATGATAATAAAAAGGAAAAATAAAATAGATTAGCACTTACTGCAGTATAGCGTTTTCAACTATATCACTTTTTAACAAGAACATTTGAAAGTAGTTGATAAAGTAGGAATTAACATATCCATGTCAAAGTTCATTTTAAAAGTGGAAAACCCTTTATTTCTCTTGATATATTGGAATTTGTTATGCATAGAATGTCATGCTAGCTTTTGAAAGTGGTTGCTAAACTAGGAATTAGCATATCCATGTCAAAGTTCATTTGAAATTGGAAAACACTTTATTTATCTTTATATGGTGAAATTTGCCATGCTTGCTTCCGAATCAGGTTGTGCCCATGCAATACAACTTAAGAACCATTACCACTCATGTGCATAAATGACAATGTCAGAGATACCTCTTTTGAAGTTCACAGATATCATATAGAATTTTCAACCATTACCACTTATTATCATATAGAATTTTCATTTGAAGTTCACAATACCTTTTTTACTGCACGAAAACTCTCCAGCTTATTGCTTGCAGTTACCTCTGTCAATTTAAGTGTTTGCCTACAATCATTGCATCATTGTTTGATTAGTGTGTATTGAAACTACACAAGCAGAGCATTGCATGTAGACACATAGAAATATACACAAGCTGTGTACTGACAAGTTGTCTGATGCGGTTTATGTCCTTTTACATTCCTCTTTCAGGCAATATTTAGACCACAATACAATTAGTATTTCAATCAAATGTTAGATGTTGCATAACAACCTAAAAAAACAAAAAAACAAAAAACAAAAAATGAACTTACAAACCAGCATTAAACTAAAAGTAACGTCAGAGAATTACCTTGGGACGTTCTGAACTATTGTTTGAATCTTGGGGTGCGGATTCATCATTAAGACCAAGCGATCTTGATATTCTTGATTCTACCCTTGAAGCATTATTCAATATTTTGGTAGTTCCAGTTTTTGACGCTACTATTCCTCGAAATTCTTCATTCACAATTAAAGTAGCTAAGACATCCATGAATGACTCTTTATCTGCTTCTTTAGAATACTTTGTTTCTTCTTTCACAATCTAAAGCATCAATGTTAGTGGATTCTGCCTCAGCTTTGTCATCCTTTTCATCCTCAACATATGCTTTATATGTCAGCCGAAGTAGTATTCTCCATAAGAACTCTTTCTAGAAAGTCCCCAGCCTCTTTGCATCCACATATGCTTTTCTAGTTTCCCCAAGTAGTATTTCTGGTTTCCTAAAAGCCAACTAACTCTCAAGCTGCAAAGAAAACATAATAATCAACATGTTGTTATGTACCTCGGGATACAAGCTTCAGGAAATTATAACTTAAATGAATAATTTAACAACAACGGTTACTTAAATGTATGTTACCTGTGGCAAGGGATAAAAAGTTGTAGCAATCAATGTCTAGATACCTTTGATCAGGCCTGAGCCTTAAATCTATAGGGGACAACTTTTCCTGCAACTAAAATCAAGATTAAGAAGTCCTCCTCCACTCACACAATAGTAAAATTAAAAGCACTTGAATGATTTTATTTTGTTTGCATGTTCTAAAATCTCTTGTCATCAATTCATGTCCATGCTAAAAATGCAATCGGGAAAAAGAAAAAAAGAAAGAAAAAATGTTCCAGTGCAGTGTTTCAAACCAGGGCATTAAGTAATAGTAATGAAGTCATCGAAACTACCTTTAATCCAAGGGTGAGTTCATTCATGGTGATGGCAAAGCGTGGCAAGTTATATCTTGTAGGAAACTGGGGTGGCTTGCTCCGCTTCCAAAGCAACTGGGCATCAAGTCAAGACTCCAATCCTTTTCCCTTCCCATAACAATTTCCATCCACATAATGCATGCTCTCATCCCATTTTCCAAATAGTATTGCTATCGTTTTTCCATTTCTATCTTGAACTAAACCATGTACCTGACCGAAAAAGAAAACAGCAATAATTTTAAAAGAACAATCCTTAAGCTTGTTAACAATATTATAGTACTTATTAACAGAATCTATACCCTCAATCCATTCTGTTCACCCAAAAATAGAATCCTTTGGTTTGATGTATTTATTTAAAAAAAATAAAAAAACGGGCTTTCTTCTAGAAGCAAAATAAAACCAAAGGCGTAAGAAAATGATTCATGCTCCGCCTCTCATAATCCATACATATTGTTCTTGCAGACAACTTCAACTCCCATTAAGGATTAACTAATAAAAATTTTTGTTGCTGTCAACTCCAACCCCTTTGGAGGATTCGAAGTTGATATCATCATATTCAGAAACTAAAGGAATTATATATCCAATATAATGGGATTATAGGCTGTCCAGACTTTATTATATATTAGACTTTCAAAAAAATAAAATAAAATAAAATAAATCCTTTGTCAACAAATATGGAGAGAGATTTCAATAATTTGATAGCCTCCACCTAGTATAATTTCAGTCAAATTAAATTAAAGTTATTAAACAACATAATTATATCTCATTCCACAAAGAAACAAACCAAACAATTGAAGAAGTTATGCCAAATTACGTTCCTAGAGAAAAAAAATGGCCATGCTTTTTTTTTAGTCATCCAAGAAGACCTCCAAATATCCATATAAAACTATATGCAAGTAAAGCATTTGAAAATTAAAAGATAAAGAAAGAATACCTGGTGAGGAATTTGGTCAATGATAGATTGCTCCTTGAATTTCAGCTTGCAAGAATAGTTATGATTCCCCTGTATATGCATTGTACCACAGTGGTCACAATAGAGCTTTTCCAATATAAGATTGTTAATTGATGTTGTAACCTGGCAGAAAAAAGAACAGAAACACAACAAAGAATAAATAATATAAAAAATATTTCTTTTTGGTTAAGGGAATATTAGTCGAATCATTAGTCATTACCTTACTCCATTGAAAATTTTCTCTGTCATCAAATTCCACCGTTAAAAGAACAACATGATCAAGCTGAATTGAGTGACCCTAAAATTTACTCTTCAAATTGCTATCACGGCAAAATTTCCATCCTTTACCCTCACAGTGGCAAGCAACAATCAATCGATGATGACTGACCTGACACCAAAAAGATGAAGAATATTCAGTATGTATGCACAAGGTTTTGAATTTCCAAAGTCTGTTAAAGGAAGTATACAAGATAGATTAAACCTAGGTACCATTTGTTCTTCCTCCTTTCCTCCCTCACAATCTAGTACTTACAGGGCTACTTTCTATAGAGGATTACCCTAAATTCAGCTATTGCCAGCTATATATTCTACACTATTTTGGCTGAGGTAGTCATCTTTATGTGAAAATAATTACCGGTCTTCATATCATAAAAATAAGCATGAACTTCCTTTTCTCTCACAATAACTCCTATTGCTCTCTCCAAAATTTATAAAGCTATCCTTTTTATTGTCATTGCAGCACATACCATAATAATGTCATCAATTTTCCTTTTCAAACTATGTACAGTAACGCTTGAGTGCGATATATGCATTTACGTTTAAGATGAAATATGCATACCACATTGTGTCTAGCTTTTAAATACAATGATTTATATAAAACTAGCCAAAGTGCTCCTAGTATGAAATTTGTTTGAAGCAGAACTATAGGTTAGCGTTTGAAGGCTCACCAAACCTCCTTTTATAAGGAAACCCATTGGACTGAGCTTCAAATCACAGTTTCTTCTATTTCCATGCCCTAACCAAAAAAAAAAAAAAAAATTGCATGGGTTTTGAAAATTTTTTGAAGCAATACCCGATTCAAGTGAGAAATTGATGAGAAATTATAGGAGATACCCAGGGACAATGTAGCTTGAAATTGCCATGGTTTAGACAAAATGTCAGAAACAAAAGAGAAAAGAAGAACAGGAAAGACAAAAAATGGGGAGGGAAACAAAAAGTTATAATGTGTATTTTTTTTTTTCTTATGAAATGAAAACTCACCCAAAATGCTTCTTTTGTGTTGGAGTTTCGATCGTGCCCTCACTTTGGTCCGTAAGCAAAAGCACAATGGTGTTCTCCATCAGGTTTTCGCCACACAGCCATTGCCGATTTCCAAAAACCTCAAACCTTCTCGAATCCTCAATCGGCGACTTAAGGTGGCTTCTCTCCATCTTCGATTCAAATGGTGCTAATCTCTCTCTGCCTCCGATCGCTAGCAACGACCTGATTCTCTCTCACTTTCTCTTCCTCTTTTCTTCGTGCTCCGTCCAGGTTAGAGAAAAAATGGAATACGTCTCATTAGTTTTTTTCCTTTTCTTTTATATTTGAAAAGGATAATCTAGGAATATTGAAAAATTAAAGGGTAAAACAAAAATATTTGAGATGAGAAGGGCAAATATCCTTATAGCCCTTTAAAAAAGGGTATTGGGCCAAATTCCCCCGTTTCCAAACTGTTTCCTGTAAACTTGATGACCAGAATCTCCTCCATCTGCATGGTACACATCCCAAAAAATTTCAGGTATTCAATCAACGTTTATGTAAATATTTGTTTACAAAAACCAAAAAAAAAATAATAATTGAAATTTAAATTAATTTCATTGTTAAAATAATAAAAAAATAAAAATAAAAAGTAGATATTCAAGGCTTATAATTTTTAAAAACTGCAGCAAGTTGCTAAAGATAGACTTGGAATAGAAGATTGTTTTAATCCTTTGATGATTAATGCATATTTAACTATTTGTTTTAATTCTTTGATGATTAATGCACATTTAACTATTTGTTCTATACTTCTATAATTAACAAGAAATTCTATAATCCTCTATGCTACATAATATTATCTGTTAAGACTATAATTAATCTTGGTAATGATGCATTCCAGAGGGTATTTATTTATGACCAACATCGTATCTTTTAAAAAAAAAATCACTAATTATTCATTCATACTTTATTGTGCCTGAAATATTGTGATTATGTAATTATGTTATTCAAGACATGTTTTCTATTAGAATATGATCCTTCTCTTCATCATTTTCTCAAAATTATAAATCAAAGTATCAATATAAATGAGATTAAAGAACTGACCAGGCAACAATGAAAGCCAAGGGATTCACTTCACTTCATATATAAATGTAAGCACCGCAATCTCATTAAACCCATCTTGTTTCTCCTTCTTCAGCAACAAGTTTATTAATGTCCTCCCTTAAAACACAATCATCACTTAATGGGGAAATCTTGGATTATGAACTTAAAGCTCTTTTTTTGTTAACGATTTAGATGTTCTAACTCTTTTTTTTGGTAAATAAGGTTCAAATTCAAACCCATAAACTAAAGCTCCTTTGAACTATAAGTCAATGCTCCAAGTTGGTGATTTTATCTGAATTTATGAGCTAAGTGCCTAATGATTTTCCTTTTAGCAAATCCATTTGAGTTTTGTTGTTTTTTTGGGTAAATTTTTTTGAGTTCCTTTTGTACTATTTTGATGAACAAAAGGAACAAAAATGACTCTTTTTAATCATGAGTAAGCATGATATACCTGAATTTTTTAATATATTTATATATATATATATATATATATAGATGGGGTTTCTTTCTATGACATGTATTTCTCTTGTTGTTTCTTTTCTAAAGTTATAGGTGATTTTATTTTTTTCCTTTTTCCATGAGAACTTAACTGACAAATTAATTAATTCCCACCTTGGTTCTGTTATCTTTTAGAACTTTTTAACCCTGCTCATCTCTCATAGACTAAATTTTCTATGAAGTTTTCGATTGATTGTATGGTATATTCTCATTTTAAATTTCTATTATCCTTTTACTGATCTCCATGGTTCATGAAATTACTTAATGTATATATATTATTCTTTGATTAATTAATATTTTATCATGAAGATCGAATAAGTTATACGCATTTTTGCTCACAGTATTGAATTTTGATTGGTCTTTCCAATATTTTTATGTATGCAAATGAGCTTTTTGATGCAACTTTCGAATTGTTTAAAAGTAGCGTATTTGGAAGTGTTTTAGAATTACAAAAGCTATAACAGAAGATTAAGAATAAATCTTGGTCATTCTATACTTTAACAGCCATATATATATATATACAGACAGTCTATGAAAGGTCCGACCATAGCATTTCTATATATATATATATATATATCATATTGTTTTTCTTAATGGAAATGTTATGTTTTTCAACCAAAAAAAAAAAAAAAGTGGTGTTTAGAAGGTAAAGAATCAAGGAATTTCTGGGATTTTTAGAAGAATGTGATGGTTCATTACTCCATAATCCCTTAAATTTGATGGTTCATTACTCCATAATCCCTTAGATTTGATGGTTCATTACTCCATAATCCCTTAGAGGTTTCCAAACAGATTGGATTGGAAAAAACCTTTGGAACCAAGGTCTTTAACAAACAACAACAACAATGGCGGATTTGTCTATCTGTTAGCCCCAACTCCTGAATTGTGGACTATGGCTCTAAGCCACAGGACGCAGATTCTGTATATTGTTCGTATTAAATTTGTGATAATGTATTTTGAAATTGTTCCTGTTTGTTTGGTCCTTGAGTCTGGAAGTGGGTGTTTAACCACTTCATTTGCAAGGGCAGTAGCTTCTACACAGTACATGTTTATACATTAGATTCCCATCAAGTTAGAACAGCATTATCTAGGTAAACAAAAATAAATATATCTAAATGAAGTTCTACAATTTTTAGATTGTTAATTTCTTTCATGAATATTATATTTATGTCTGTTCTGGTATTCAGAAACTTACAAGCTTAAAAGTCTAGAATACTTGTTTCTGCTCTGTTATTTCAGTTAATAGTCTGCTTGATGTGTAGTCTGGTTACTTTCTATTACCATTTTGAGAGGACTTTTAGTTTCTTCAGGCAAAATCTTTGTTAAGAAGTAGAAAGCTGATTTGGCTGTGGAATTTATACTAGTAGTGTTTGTAGGAGAGAATCATAATTTTGTAAGCCATTTACTAAAAAAACTAAGCCATGTGCTCTAATCTGGATGACATATTCTCTGTTCCTTGACTTACCTCCACAATCATGCGAAACTCCAAATAAAATTTTACAGATAAGGTTTTCAGTCATTTTATGTACTTATTTTGGTTGTTCTATGTGTGTATTTTCCTTTACAATTTCAAGATTAATTGTATTTAAACTAAATCAATGCATGCATTTTCCTTTACATTTTCAAGACAATAATGAGGTAGAAAACTCCGAATTCTACCACGGTAATGGCTAGTCCTGCAATGAGGCTAAAAATGTCACACTGGCTATTTGACATTAGAAAAATTAAAATGCATTATTTAGGATATTGGCAACGAACTCTGTTCTTGCACCTCTGTTTTGATAATTTAGAAGTTAATTTCTATACCTCTTAATGGAAAACTTCTTTTTTTTTTTTTAACTAGTAATCCTTAAAGTTTTCAAATTATTTGTGATTGCTTTTGTGGTATAAAGGTAAATGTGATCTATTAGTCGCTGCTTTGGTTGTTCATGATACTAGGAATGAAACAGTACAAACATTCTTGGTTATGATTGACCATAATCTAT
The DNA here is from genome assembly GCF_031755915.1 of Ziziphus jujuba. Classification (NCBI taxonomy): domain Eukaryota; kingdom Viridiplantae; phylum Streptophyta; class Magnoliopsida; order Rosales; family Rhamnaceae; genus Ziziphus; species Ziziphus jujuba. The sequence continues at coordinate 20,116,651 of NC_083381.1, read as the reverse complement.
TCTAATAGACTTATCATGAGAGAGCTCCTCATTATCACCCAAAACTTCAGTTCCATCTTTTTCTTCACCATTACTATCAATGAAAATTTCAAATCTTTGAAATTAATAAAAGTTAACATGGCTCTAGTCTTTCCATACTACTACAATCAAATCTCTAAATGTTAAAGTTAATTAAAATTAATACGGCCATATTATTTCTTTAGTTTTTGGTTTCTAATTATTTTCCTAAGACAAGATAAACTTATCGTTCCCCCAATTAATGGGAAGTCAATTACTAGAGTACCCCTAGCGGACACAAGACTACTGCCCAGAGTGACAAACTGTACATATATATATATATATTTGCTATTTATTCAGATTATTCATATAGAACTCTATTTTAATTAGAATGGAGAATCCTAGCTGGTTTGTATGTAAATATATATATATATATATATATATATAGATGAGCTTAATTAGATCAGTTAATGATGGGAGAGATTAATTAAATAAGATTAGCTAGATATGCATGTAGGAATTTTGCTTCACTTCCTGGCCTTTCATATGAAGTAAACTTTTTGATAGATAAGATCTATTTCTATCTATGACATGCACTTTTCTTGTTAAGAACTGGATTTCTTTATTATGAAGTAACATATACTTATTTATATGTATATATTTGAATTAATCTATTCATTTTTTTTTCTTTTTTTATTTTAGAGTTTGATGAAAATTTTTCTTAAAAGTGGTCAAGTAGTTGGAATGCGTAATGATAAGATTGAAAGTCGTCTGCGAAATCAAAATTGGCAAAGCTCCATAGGAAGGGAAGATAAAAATTAATATTGATGGTTCTTATTTACAAGGTTCTTTGGAAGCTGGTTTGGGTTTATGGCTTGGAATGCTTCATGTTGTCTTATCCAGTGCTTGCATAAAATGGTCCATTGTGATTCAAGCACTAGAGCTGAATGTATGGTGTACAATATGCTTGTATTTATATATATGTTGGACATGGGGTGGAAATATATTATTTTTTAAGGTGATTCGAATGAGCTAACGAGTGAATTTACTTCGCAGTACACCAATCTTCCTCGGACTCTTACCACCTTAATTTATTTGGAAAAGCTAGATTAATAGAAGGTGAATTTTATTCCGACTGAAGCAAATAAAGTAGTTGATTAGGTTGCTAAAACTTTTCATAACAAAAAACTTTCACTGGGCTGGGATTTAAATTTTCCCTAGGATTTATGTTCTATTTTATTGTCTGACTTACAATAATACATTATAATCTTGACTTTTGTTTATCAATCTTTATGGGAATATTTCATCTTGGTCAATTTTAATTTAGTTCTTTAAATTTTGAAAATAATAATTGACACCCTTATAAAAGGTATAGATAAAATTATTTTATGGTGTAAATGAAATGTCAGAGGAAAAAAGTAAAAACTGTTTGAAATATAAAAAGAGATAAATGATATTTTTGAAACCATAGGAATTAAATTGAAATTAATATAAACCTGAAAGGGTTTAGATGAAATATTCTCAATTTATATTCTTTGACCAATAAAAACAATATATATGAAAAATATTGTTAAAAACAAAAATGAAAATAAAAAAATTAAATAATAATCAGAAATGGTAAGGTAAGAGGGCTAAGCATAAGACATCCTACCCCAAACCCACCCAAGCTCCAATAAATTAATTAAAAAAAAAGTAAAATCACAATAAAAAAGAATCAATAAAAACAAGGGGAAAAAAAGAGTAGCTCTAGTTGCACTACTATTTGGATTCTATATAATTTCATTATTGATTTACATTTTTATCCCCGTTTAAAATTATTACTAAAGACATTTGTTAACTAAATCTATTTAAATAATTTATTTATACAGTTTTATTCTTCCTCTCAAATAATACGTTAAATATATCCACCTAATTTATACTCTATTAAAAATTAGGATTGCAGATACAACAATTATTCACAAATTATGAAACCTAAAAAATATGAAACAGTAAAATGAATTTAGTTTTTTCTTTATTTTTTTTATATTGTGTTGATTACTTTAGTTTGAATTTTTTTTTTCTATCTCTTACCAACGATCAGGCCAGAAAAATACTCTTATATTTAATTCTGGTATATAAAAATTCATCTTTTATTTGGAAGTTTAAAACTAAATATTGTTTAGTTGTTCAGATGCGTCCATCCGAACATTATTAAGATGTTTAGAATTCATCTTTTACCCCGAAGTTTAAAACTGAACATTTTTTAATTGTTAAAAAGCATCCATCCTAACATTATTAAGATGTTTAGCTTTTTTCTATCAAACATTATATGTATATATAGATATTAAATACCCTACATTATGAAATATGCCAAAAAAATAATTTTAATCACTGATAATTTATATGTAATTGAATGTAAAAAATATGCGGGATGAAAAAGATATAGATAATGAAATTTTCTTGAAAAATGAGATGGAAAAATAATAATAATACTTTTTGTTCTTGAAAAGAGCAATTATCTTGAAAAATGAGATGGTCATGTCTATAACACCCCATCCTGAAGTACACCGAAAATTTCTCAAATTTGACCAAAATTGACCGGGTTTGACCGTCGTTGATCGAGAAGGGGTTAAATGTTTACTTTTTGCTCCTGATGGAATTTCACATTGACCAAGGTCCCGTTATGAAGTACACGTTGGCACGAGTTCATAGACTAGTAGCATGTAAAAAACGGAGCTACGGTTTGAAAGTTATGAGCAAAACAAGTGGAGGTCCAAACTATCCAAGGGGTGCCCAAGTTGACATTTTGCTCATGCAAAGTTGAGGTTTGACTCATGCATGGTTGTGAAGTACTCATCGATACAAGTTCATAGACTAGTGGCACGCTTAAATTAGACATCTGGTTAAAAAGTTATGGACATGTAAAGTTTTCCGAAAACCGTAATATTTTAATATATTTTGAATTGAGTGAACAGTATGTGCCACGTGTTGCATTTTCAGCCAATCCCATGAGTGAACAGTGTCACCCACGGGTGGCTTTTATTTTGGCAAAACACGGGAGCTGGGGGAGGAGAAAGAAAGAGGGGAGGATAGAGAGAGAGAGAGAGCTAGAGAGAGAAACACAACCGGCCAACCACCGTTCACCCATTTCCGGCCACCAGAATAGTACACGCACCACCCTAGCTTGAAGCCCACCTGAAAACCGACTGGCCAACCAAAAATCACGGCCAACCGACTGTCGACGGGCCCGGATCGAGGCTTTTTCCGGCGGCCGAGCCGATTATTTCAAACCCAGATTTCTCCCTATTCCGGCCTCCGTTTGCCTCATCGCTGGTCCCGTTGAGTCACCCATTCCCTGGTCTACCTTTCCACCAAAAATCACAGCCAGTGGCCACCGGACGCACCACCGGAGGTGGCGGATTTCGGTGACCAAGGCGGCTCGCTAGGAAATCGACTTTCCGGCGAGTTTCCAGTTGCATTGCCCATCCTTTCCCATTAATTCCAACCCTCTGAACCCAAATCCGATGTCCACTTTCCTCAATTCTTAACGGATTGTGAGAATCGAAGGCCTAAAATCCGTGAGCTTTCCGACGAGATTCCGGCCACCTCGGGTCCGATCTCCGGGGAAGCAAGACCAGATTCGCAATCCTCGTTCTACAAGCTTCGATTCGGTATATTACTCGTAAATTTTGGTTAACGTTTGTGTTAAACCCCCTGGGTACCGGGTATTATTTATCCGAATAAAATATTAATTTATTTAAGTTGTGTAATATTGTTGTTCTAGGAGCACGCGTGCGTCGTGAAATTGATCCCATGGAAGATCTTGGGTTAATTGCATGCTCAAGGTGAGTGACCCACCTTCAAAATTATTTTGGGTGATTAATTATATATTTTGTGTTAATTGATTATTTGGAAATTATGTTTTATGTGTTAGTGATTTAATAAAATTACTCTTTAATTTTATATTGTTAATTTATGATAATTTCAATGTGTGTTTTGGCACCAAAAATATATTTGTGAATTAAAGGAATTGTGGTTTTAATTCCTTTAATTTATTGTTATGTTTATTATTAGGTTTATTATGCATAGTTATATGATTTTAATACTTATGAAATTATGTGATTTAATATTACTTTGGTATGGATTGATTGTATGGATTTGAAGGAAATTATTTATTTTAAATTTATTATATATTGAGGAATTGTGTATTTATTTATGAAGTTTACATGGGTTTAAAGGATATGTTGATTTAAATTAATTTTTGAAAATTTGAGAAAGATATGGGTTTGAATTATTATGTTTAAAAATATTTATACATTGGAATATTAAAGATTTGACTTTACGCCATTGGGAAAAATTTGTATATTTGAACTGATGAACTTAAGAGTTAATGGATTTGAAATTTATGGAATTTATACAATGGATTTATGATGATGATTTTAAAAAGAAATGTGAAAAATTTATGGGTTTAAATGAATAAGATAAACCCGGCGGTATTTTATACAAATATTGATTTTATGATTTATGAGTTTTTAGATGCACCACACATGTACTGGTGTCCTGTATATGTGGATATGATTAGTGCGCACATGGATATGATTAGCGTGCAAGTAGGCGTGAGTAGCACGCAGGTGATTTATAGGGTTGTCCTGTGGTTGCCATCAGACGAGGGTAGGCCACCCCTCCATGGCCGGGACGCCTGTTAGAAGCGGCATGGTGGGACGCCACGCGACCGTATGCCGGTTTCTCTCTTTAACCTCCTATCTGGCGGTGCTCGGGACGCTGGGTACTATTGGCACCACTGGTATATAGTGTGTGCATCAAATGGTTTTCACGACCTGATTTTTAATAAAATGTATTTAATAGTGTTTCATTAATTATTTAAATTTAAAGGCTACGCAATTTTTATAAAAATGTTTTTACGAAATTATTATTCAAATTGTTTTGGTATTTTGAGATCCATTCTAATATATTATATTTTCCTTTATTTTATTATATTCTTAACATTTATTTTAAATGGGTGTTTTAATTGATTAAATTATTCCTTTATTTAATTGTGCAATTAATTGAGTTATTCTAATTATTTGATTATTTTCTGAATTGTTTTAATATGATTATCATTGATATCTTTGTATTATCTGTTGATAATATGTTATTAATCTTTTAGGATTGTTACAAAAGTTTAATTTCATTCTATTATTATTCTCATTCTAATTTTGGATTCTTAATTTGTTATGTTTTATTTGTAAATTATTGGTTAATTATTTTTCTGAATCTTGGGCATAAAGCATCGGATTTTGTGAAAACGTTTTAAAAAGAGAACATTTCCAACTGAGTGACCGTGAGGGTTTTGAGAGAAAAATTATTTTCAACCGTTATTACTAAACCATTCATGTATTTATTTATTTAATAATTATTTATTCATTTGCTTATTATTAAATTACTTGATTATTAGTAGTTAGCAAACTGGGTCGCTCACTGAAATGATTAGCATCTTATGTTGTTAAATTTCGTTCCCTTAGACTCAGGTGGTAGACATTGTTCGATCAGGATAAGCTCGACATTTTGATTGTTCCCAGAACTTCGAGAAGTCTTCTTTCCTTCGTTTCTTATTATGTAATTTTCTTTTTACCTTGTTGTAAACCTTTCGTACTTAATTATATCTTATGATGCTCTGTATACCATAGGATATATTTCCTTAATTATTGCATTAGTTCCCTGTCATTTATTTGAAATGCTTAAATTTGTGGTAATATTTTGTAGTAAAGTGGGAGGAATAAGGTAGTGCATTTAGAAGTTTGTTTTCAGTGTAGGAAAATTTTAGTAAGTTCAACCTTTGGGGGGGTTCTGTCTGATTTTCCATTGGAGGATCCGGTAGGATTTCCCTGGGATTAGGGCTTATCTAGAATTCCAATTAGGAATTTTGGATGGGTTCTGACAATGTCAATCCCAATCTCCAATATCCTCCATTGTTTATTGGTTTTTTTGCTTCCAAATAAATAACTTTTTATGTCATTAAAAAAATGAGAAATATAAAAAAAAATAAAAATCAACCCTAATTCAAAAAGAGAAATAAGAAAGAAGAGAATAAGAATATTTTAGTGAAATTAATTTTTATAGGACTATATATAGTTATTTTAGAATTGTAAAAAGAATTTTTATTTATAAGAGATGTAATTTTGGAATTGTATGAATTAGTGATATTTCATGAGTAAATAATATTGTATTAAATAATTTTATATTTTTTATACATTTAAGTAGTAGTGTATAAAAAATAAAACTGTAAAGAATATTTTTGGAATTGTAAAAAGAACCACTTTTTAAAAAATATTAAATACTAATTAATAACAATAAACATCAATACACACATAACGTACGGCTCTATTTTTTAGCAAAAGATACATATAATGCTTATATATATTATAATAAGGAATTATAAAGTACTCACGGTAAAAACTCAATTGGATTTAAAGAATTTTTTTCCCAATATTAAATTTGTTTAAAAAAAAAACTATTGTTCCATAATTTATCTTCTTTTTTAACTTTTAAATAATTGAAAAAAAAAAAGCAATTTATAATAAGCTTAAGCTTATTGTTAAAAAAAATTACAAAATTGTATTATTTTTCTCTAAATTAATATTTTACTTTTAAGATTTTTTATATAATAATAATAAATTTTGATCATCTAACATAAAATACCTAAAATACCGCATATATAATAATCATAAATTTTCATAATCTAATACCGCATATATAATAATCATAAATTTTGATAATCTAACATAAAATACCGCATACATATTCGTTATTGCTATAATTATTAACAGAAATAACTTCTTCTTAATATAGTAATTATTATTATTATTATTATTATTATTATTATTAAAAAAAGAAATAACTATTATTTTTACCTAGCATTATTATTATTATATATATATATATATATATGGATATATAAAATTTTACAAACCCAAAAAATCCATACTAATACCCTTATAGGGATATAGATAAAATAAAAACGATTTGAAACATAAGAAGAGATAAATGATATTTTTAAAACTTCAAGGAAATAATAATCAGGTAAGAGGGCTATGCATAAGATATCCTACCCCATAATGTAGAACTCACCCAAGCTCCAATGAATTAATTTAAAAAAAAAAAAGTAAAATCAGAATAAAAAAGAATCAAAAGAGGGAGTTGTTTTCTTTTTCTTGTTTTTGTTATTTCTTATTCTGCCTTTAAAAAGATTAAATAATAATAATAATAATAATAATAATAAACATCAATATACATATAACGGACGGCTCTTTTTTTTTTAAAAAAAAAAAGCAAAACATATAATATATATATATATATATTATAATAAGGAGTTATAAAGTACTCACGGTAAAAACTCAATTGGTTTTAAACAAGTTTTTTGACCATTTTTTTTTCCCAATATTCAATTGGTTTTAAAAAAACTTATTGTTCCATAATTTATCTTCTTTCTTTTTTTACTTTTAAATCATTGAAAAAAAAGAAATTTATTATAAGTTTAAGCTTATTGTTAAAAAAAAAAATTACAAAATTGTATTATTTTCTTTAAATTAATATTTTACTTTTAAGATTTTTTATATAATTATTATAAATTTTGATCATCTATCGTAAAATACCGCATACATATTCATTATTGCTATAATTATTAATAGAAATAACTTATTTTTATTATTATTATTGTTATTATTACTTAAAAAAAGGAATAACTTAATATTTTTAACTAGCATTATTATTATATATAAAATTTTACAAACCCAAAAAATTCATATCGTTGAGCAACCAAATTCGATAACCCGAAAGAGAGATCAATGGCGTGTAGTCGTTGTGGTCACATTCTCTCTTGGCAGCCACCGCCACCGTTGACTGCTCCGTTGTCATCATCATTGTCTGCATTCACTGCATTCACTACACTGTCTTCTTCTACTCGGCCCAAAAAGAGAGTTTGATTTGCAAACCCTCTTTGTTTGCTAGTTGAGTACGACAATGATTATCACCTAATTCTAATCAGGATGTTACAAGTACAACCTCCTCCACCACTGGCGCTCCTCCTCTCATCAATAATTTTCATAAACAACATTGCATTATCGTTTAGAAAATTGAGAGGGAAAGGTGCGATAGATTTATCTACTCAAGCATAATAGAATCATAAAGTTTAACTTCTTTTTCACATAAATATTACAAATATTTCACTTTAGTCTCACTTAATTAAACAATTTTTATAGAGTTTTTTTTATAGAGTTATTAAATTTTGAACCACAATCTTTTAAATTTTTTGTTATGATATCTAGTTAAATTACTATTTCTTCTAAAAACTTAAACTAATTGGAGATAAATTTTTATTTTTTTGTAATTTTCCTCTAATACCCAAGTGTCATTTGTTAATATTCTATTGGTTAATATAATAATATATTATTATAATCTAGTTATGGATAAGTGAACATATGAACTAATGAGAGATAGATTTTTATTTCTTTTATACTTTTTTTTCTAACACTCAAGTATTATTTGTTGATATTTTATTCATTAATATATTATTATAATCTAGTTATGGATAAGTGAACACTTTGTATAATTTAATATAATCTAGTTATGGATAAATGAACACTTGATATAATTTAATATATTATTATAATCTAATTATAGATAAGTGAATACTTAGTATAACAAGAGATATACAAGTGTTATATATTAATATTCCTATTGGTTAACATATTATTATAATCTAATTATAAAAAAATAAATTTAAAATAGATAAATATAAATCAATCAAATATTAGCACCTAGCTTTTATACACATCTTAGTTCATTTAGGGATATTTGATATTTGATATCCCTAATTGCATGCATGGTGATTTTATCTATAAGAAGATCGAGAATATATGAAAAAACTTGCAAGGTTAAGGAAGAATTCATGGGAGTCCGTTACTGAGAAAAGTTGTGATCTTTCCACTTTTCTGCCACTTTTCTTAGTAATGGAATATATATATATATATATATATATATATATACATGAAATATATACAGACAATTTGTCACTCTCTGCACAAATTGTGTCTATGGGAAATATTGGATAAGTTTCCTTGGGCAATAAGAAATATATTATGGACATTTATGTTTAAGAATATAAAAATAAAAGAAAAGAAAAAAGAAAAGAAGATTGATACAACCAATAAAAGTTTTCCCCAAAAAAAAAAAAGTATTCAAGTAGTTCGATCAATTAATTATGTGTTGAGATCAAAATTATAATATATTCTAAATTACAAAAAAAAAAACAATTTTGTTAAATTTTTTTTTTTTCTGTCAGATCCATTTAGATGATTGAATTAAAACTATGACTATTTTTACAGAATTTTGATCATAATATTTCTATTAAAATCTATGACCAAGTCCCCAAAAAAAAAAAAAATCTATGAGAAAAAAGGACAGCCGATAATATCAGAAAAAGCCTACTAATAATAATAATAATAATTAATCGCATACTTTCTGGCATTGACATTGATTAATCAATTAATTTTTAATCTTAAAAAAACTCAGAGCTATATAATCGACTCTATATATTTGAGAGAGAACCAGCATGCATAAAACATAAAGCGATAAAAGGGGTGTATTTAATTGTGATTTTAATTGATTTTTATAGTTTTTTTTAGTAATTGATATTTACAAAATTCATATATTTCTGTTAAATACTCTTATAGCTTTTTATTTTAAAATATTTGATGGAGATTAATGAATTTTTATGAATATATTTCTATTAAAATATATTTTTATTCTAAAAATTTTTTTAGTGATTGACTTTTGTAAAATTCATATATTTTTATTAAAAACTTTTAAAAACTTTTATTTTAAATGATTTTGACAGAGATTAATTAATTTTTACAAATATTGATTGACTTTCATAAATATTGGTAAATTTTTATTAATTTTTAAATATCATCGTAAATTTTATCGTAACAAAATTATATTTCACATGTTAATAAAAACAAATTCATAAGAATCATTTTAAAAAGCGGTTTAAAAAAATAAAAATGAAAATTTATAACCTTCACGAAATTAATTAGAAAAAATCATAATTTATAGTTTCCTTTTTTTTTTCTTTTGTTATTTTATGTACGGTCTATAATAAGTATTTTAATTTTTTTATTATGAAAGACTAAGTGGCGACCAATGGGTACACCAAGAGTATATGAATAACAACAAGGTGGGGAAAGTTAGAGATTGGCTATAAAATAAATGAAATGAGACGAGACGAGAAATCTGTTTCTCCTTTTTTTTTTTAAATATATTTCAATATTTTTGAAAAAATATTAGTTTATTAATATAAATATATATTTTTACTAATAAGTTTATACTTTCAAAAACCATAACAACATGTATAAATATAAATAAATTTAAATAAAATAAAATATATGCATATATAAATAAATTTAAATAAACACATATACAGGGTTAGGAATACATTTTCTTTGTCCCACCTCGTTCCCGTCCTGGATTTGTTTACCCCATAAGATTGAATCCTTATGGGGTTACCATCCTTACATGAGTACTTGAGTTTTTTTTTTTTTTTTTTTTTTTTTCAATTGGGAATGTGCTGCAAAATAACTTGTGAGATAATTTAATTGTATTCATTTAAAAAAATTTAAAAATTCTAAGGTAAATGAGTGGAGAATTTTTTAAACAACTATTTTCATTTTTAACTTAAAAATCAACAAAAGTTATGATTTTAAAAAGTAAATAAAAATCATTGCTATTTTGAAAACTACATGATTTTTATAGACTTACAAAAAAAATTAATTGAATACCTATTAACTTTTAAGATATTATTTAAAATTAACATTAAATACTTCTAAATTTTTTGTGAAATCTTTAAAAATTTGAATTAAATACTACATAATTTTTCAATTCCATAAAAGTTTATAAAAATTAATTAAATCTCGATTAAATATACCCCTAAATTTAGCAACATTTAAATGTTATAGAATCGAAACAATCTTAAAAACAAAAGACAAAAAACAAGATACCTAAACTAAACTAAAAAGAAAACTTTTTTGTTTCGACTAATTTTGGAAAGGAAATATAAATTGAAAATTAAGATTCTAATTAATTATTCAAACTTCTTTTTTATGAATATTAATTAATTATTCAGCTTGATCCCCCTTTGCTAAGTACGAAAGCCAAGAAGATCCACTCCAAGAATTCACCTATTTCCTACAATTAGCTTTCCAAGATGTTCCGAATATTCATATTCCATTGGATACTCCTTCTTCTAGTTCTGTCGTGTTGAGCTTCTTGGCTCTTGAGAAAGCATGGACTTAGATGGACTCTTCATGCGAATCTCCCATTGCTTTACTTTATTTACAATTCTTACTTGCAAGTGCTAATTTCTTACACCATGCATGAGCATGTTATGGGTCTAAAAAAATATTTAGAGGTTAATATCTTTTTTTAATCTTGCAAATAATTAGAGGTTATTTTGTGGATAAGCCCAGACCATCCGCATGCGATATTGTGGCCTGAAGAATTCTCTTACAATCCAGCCCTCAAGGTTTTAAAAAGCCTCGCAAGGGAAAGGTATCCACACCCCTTTCCAACCGATATGGGACACACCCCTTTCCAACCGATATGGGACTTCACAATCCTCTTCTCTTGGGCCCAGCATCCTCGCTGGCACACCGATCCGAGTAGCGTCCTCGCTGGCACACCGATCCGGGTCCGGCTCTGATACCATCTGTGATAGCCCAGACCATCTGCATGCGATATTGTCCTTTTTGGGACTGAAAAATCCTCTTACAACCCAGCCCTCAAGGTTTTAAAAGACCTCGCAAGAGAAAGATATCCACATCCACTTATATGGAATGTTTTGTTCCTCTTTCCAACCGATGTGGAACTTCACATATATATATATAAACTTAGATATGCATAAATTTAAATATTTATATATATAAACTTAAATATGTACAAATATTTTCTTCATGAAAAATCGTCCAGTGTACTTAAACAAATTTTACCAGCTAAAACATTTGCAACGTGTCTCAACATTATGTGATCATAGCAATTACATTGACATCTACAGCAAAAAGAAAAAAAAAATCAAAAATCATTAACATCAGAACAGCTTATTACTACTACTACTACTAATAATAATAATAATAATAATTTATCACATACTAGAAGTCTGGAACAGTTTCATTCAATAAATATCACAATCACATGAAAAATAAAAAATTTAAAAGAAAATCAGATTTATAACAAGAAAAATGTCTACATACTTACCTGGATATACAGCTTATTTAATCTCCTTGTCGGCAACTCTAAACCAACCTAATAATGAAAATACAGGTATAATTCTTTTTGCATATATATATATATATATATATAGAGAGAGAGAGAGAGAGAGAGAGAGAGAGAGTTTATAACTTGCCTTCCTACTGATGGGGAGATATTGGATAATAAGCGTGGGCAATAAGAAATACATTCTCAACATTCATGTAGAGCACTGCTTTTATCAGCTTCATATATTTATACCTTGGAATTAAGAAAGAAAGAGCAACTAAAATTTCATGAAAAGGTTGAAGTAATCGATTAGGAAAGAGCTAGTTTGCAGCAATCCATCTGTGCAACAAAAATAGAGAGGACTAATTTCAAGCTAATTGAGATTGCCAAAAAAGGAATACTACTACCACTATAGAAGTCAAACTTTATTCCCATATATACATGTAAATATCATACATATACGGGGGGAGAGAGAGAGAGAGAGAAAGAGAGAGATTAGCCTAGCAAAACCGAGAAGCTTAGCTACGTATAGGTTGCAAGATTCATCGATGGAGTCCTTGAGGTCAAGAAATCTGGCTCTTCCCACTCCATGAATGCTTAATTTTGCGCAGAATTTATAGGTATTATAATTTTCTTTATCATTATTTTAATTTGGCAACACGATTAATTTGTTATCTTTCTTTTAATTTGATGATCAAGGTTGTCTTAAATATTTTTTAAAGTTTTTTTTTTTTTCGAATAAAAATATTCTCTTTTTTTTTTCCCACAAACAATATATATTCATATTTATGAGATTATATAGGGAAAAGAAATTTATATATATATATATATATATATATATTCCGGTTTTACCATTTTTTTAAGGACGTAAATAGTTTGTTTCGTTTTGATTATACTTTTAGGATGTGCTATATCTTGAATTATTATTATTTTTTTCTGAGCAAATATTTCTTTATATCTAACTGAACATAATTTTGAGTGTGTATGACCACCAAGTTCGATTAAATATACTTCCAGAAATTTTTTTTTCCTTTTTTAAATTTACGCATTTTTTTTATTTATTTTTTTTTTTTGAAGTTTATGTATTATATCTATGTGTCTTGGCTTATCCAAAAAATTTAACCTCTAATGATTTGCGAGATAAAAAAAAAAAATTATAATAATAATATGGCTTCAGTTTTTCTGTATGTTTCATTTCTAATTATTAGTTTTCTTGGACTAGCTTAGCAAATTCCCCACTCAGCATAAGACATTAAAAACAAGACTTGAAGTGGATACAAAACTCTTTCCCCTGCAAAGATATAATTATTTTTCTTTTGCATGAAGTAATATATCCATTGAAATTAATGCATGTTTCCAGAAATAATATATATATATATATATATCCTTTTGGTTAATAATATTTTTAAGTTTTAACTATTTTATCATGAAGATCAAATATATGTCATGTTGCTTTTTTATGGTATTGATGAAATATTGATCGGCAATGCAATATTTTATCTTTACCATCTTAATTATGCAATATTTTGATTTTTATAGATAATAACATGTGAATGACTTATTTGATGCAACTTTCTTTAACAAAAATAATATGTGAATGAACTCTTTGATGCATGCAGCTTCCGATTGTTAATTTGAAGGTTATACATGTTTGTTGTATCTTCGAAGCTAGCAGATGCTAATTATTTTTGTTGGTATTAGATACTAGCTAAGTAACTAGGCAGACTTTCTAATTTTTATATTATAGCCTTGTTGAAAAAACTTGATAAATTGTTCTTAGTCTGAGTAATTATCCGAATCCAATTAAGTATTATGATCCTTGCTACGTGTTTGTTTCTACATTTGCAAAGCAAGAAAAAATAAATAAATAAATAAACAAACACAATCATATACTAATCAACTTGGAAAGCAAGGGAAAACAAAAAAAACAAAAACAAAAACAAAAACAAAAAAAAAAAAAAAAAAAAACTAGATCTAGAGAGAAAAGAAGAGAAAAAGAAATTAATGAAATCTGATCTTTTATTAATTCTATATGCCAGGGCTACAGAGACGAAGCTTTTATAAAAAAATTAATAATAATAATAAAACTGGGCACTTTCAACTTCTAACAAAACTGGTTAGAAATAGCTAAATATAAGTGCTAAATAAGCATTTAGTTACCGTTTATATTTATTCTTTAACAGTTTTATCATTTTAATTTTTTTGTCAAAAGAAAAATATTAATTTGCAGGCCTATAATTTAGTTTTATAATTAAACATTTTTCGTATTTTGTTTGTATGTGAGTCTGCAACAGTGGGCAAATAGCTCACTTTCATAAGTTTTTGAATTTTGTCATCTCTTACTATAAAAATTTCTTTCGGATGAAACGATGAAACGAAGGCCCCGAAGCCCAGAAACCTCGGGTTTCATTTACTTCCTTTGCTTTCCTTTTTTTCTTTTATTTTAATCTGAAAGTTTGTGAATTAATTTAACTGAAAATATGTTGTTAAGAGAAGCAGGACGATTTGAGTTTATATAGCTTAATTAAAACTGAAAAATTAACGTAGTGACACTAGCATCCATACTTAATCGAACAACTACAATTTTAATAACCATACTTAATCCAACAACTACAATTTTAATCATTTACTAAAATACTGTGTTTTTGTTTTTAATATATATATATATATATATATATATATATTCAATTAGAATGAAGCTCATAAAGGGCTGGTTAATTACTATTGGGTTAAATCATGCATCTTGATAAAAGATCATTTCTGCGTACCAAAATCTCACCTACAAACCACACAGTCCACAACAATCAATTGGGAATCTCGAAATCTGTAAATGAGGCCTAATAAGGCCCACAATCAGGCCCATGATCACAGCAACCAATTATGCCAACTGTGTAGCCATATATCACAGGCTTATTTTTAGACTTAAAAGAAATTCTACGGGGTATCGGTAGGGTATCGATGGGCTGTACAATATTATGGTGTTCATTTCAGTAATGATGATAATTTAAAAAAAAATTATTAATATTTGTTTCTATATAATAATATTGATGATAATTTTTTAATAATTATAAATGTTTATTCAACAATATAAAAAATAAATATATAAAACAACATCATTCAAAACGAAAGCAAAATAATAAATTAACAGAAAAAAATCCAATTGAAAACCGCATAAATAGGAAAAAGTATCACTTATACTTGAGACGGCAATGAATAAATAAATTCAAACATATATTACCTTCATGTGATATAAATCAGAGATAAGAAAATACAAGTCATGCATATTACTTCAAATTTTTTAAATTTTAATTTTTTTTAAAAAAGTCTATTTGTCTGGGATTAAATCAATATTAATCTAAAAATATTTTCTGAAGAGCAATCCTCCTATCCTATGCTTTATTTTCCAAGATTTTCTGAATAATATTTTTCCATTGGCTTTTTCCTCTCCAAACTTTTCAAAAGTGGATCTTCTTTAACTCTCTCAATTCTAGTCTTGAAGAAGTCAAACATAGGATGGGATAATTGTTCTTCGAAGTATACATCATTCATGGACTTAAATATCCTATTAGAGTGAGTTTTCTTGTCTTATAACATTGATGAAAAAAACAATAATAATTAGTCAAACAATAATAATTAATTACATGCTAATAACAATATTAATTAATTACATGAAAAAAAAAATTTAAAAATCAGATTTATAACAAGAAAAATGTCTACAATGCTTACCTGGAGTACAGCTTATTTAATCTCCTTTTCGGCAACTCTAAACCAACCTAATAATGAAAACACAGATATAATTCTTTTTGCTTATATATACATAGAGAGAGAGAGATTGTTTGTAACTTGCAAGAATTTTATGCCTGCTGGAAGTCTTGTTTCTACTGTGGAAATATTGGATAATAAGCGTGGGCAATAAGCAATATATTCTAGAATTTAATTTATGTTAAAAAAAAAAAAAAGGACACAAATCAATGAAAGTCTTTCAAATAAATGGTGAGATAGATAAAATCTAGGACAATATTAGTAAAGAGGTTTTACGAACGTAATAGAATTAATATTGAAAAAGAATAATTTATAAGAAAAAGAATACTTAAAAAAAAAAATCTGAAAAAAATAAAACATAAAGATAAATGTGAAAAATTTTCAAACTACAATGTAAGTTGTATACTTTTTTTTTTTTTTTTTGGTTGATAATTTTTAAAGTAGTTCCATGAATTAATGTGTTTTAAAATCTAGTCAAATGATTGAATTAGATATATGCCTTTATTTTGAGAAAATTTGAATCATAATATCTATTTCTATTCAGATTAAAGTGTATAAAATATATAGGATTACCTATCATGAATCATAATATCTATTTCTATTCAGATTAAAGTGTATAAAATATATAGGATTACCTATCATGAAACTCAAAAAACTTAACAAAAATAAATCAAAAAAGATTTCTTTTAAAAGGGAAAAAAAAAAAAGTTCAATCAAGGTTGAAGACAAGTCAATCTGGGGCGGATAAAAGGAAATATAAAAAAAAAACATAACGTACGGGGCAAGCAATTTTTTTTTTCTGTTGGAAAAAGTATTAAGTTCTAATCCTCCAAAGGGATGGTCTATGAAAATTATGTTACTTCATAAAAAATAATCTTTTGAAAAAAGTCAATAACAATAATAATAATAATAATAATACCTTAAGAAAAAAAGAAAACAAAATATTCAAGAGCAGAACCCAACTCCAGGTCTGTATGTTGCTAACTAGCTAGCAATCCTGCCCATCCCCCAAGGAAACATTTTAAAGACGATCTAAACATCATAAAAAGCCTGTTCTTTTTTTTTTTTTTTCCCCTTTTGTTTTTTGAACAATAATAAGTGCCTATTCAACAATGTCAAACATAAATAAATAAATAAAACTACATCATTCAAATCTTAGTCCAAATATAATATAAAAACGAAAAGAAAAAAAAAACACAATTATAAATTAATCGGAAGAAAAATCCAATTGAAAACTGCATAAATAGGAAAAACTATCACTTATATTTGGGACATCAATGAATAAATAAGTTCAAATATATATTACCTTCACGTGGCATAAGTCGTGCATATTACTTCAATTTTTTTTTAAAAAAAAAAAAGTCTATTTCTTTGGTATTAAATGAATATCAATTCAAAAATATTTTCTAAAGAGATATAAATTTAAATATCCTCTTAGAGCGAAAATAAAAAAACAAAAAAACCAGAAAACAAAACAATACAAAAAAAATAATAAAAAAATAAAAAAATAAAAAAACAAAATAAGCAAAATTCAGAAAAAGAAGCGCTCCCTTCAAATTATAAATAATCTTTGTTATATAATCAACAACATGATATAATAAATGCAAGCTTAAAATTTAAGAATGAGTTTATAAAAAATAAAAAATAAAATCTACAAATGGATATGTACAATCTAATCATATCATTAGTTCTAAAAACCAACCAAAAAAAAAATTTCAAGAGCGCAGAACTCAACCCCAGATCTCTGTAGCCAACTAGCATAAAACCAATTCACCAAAAAAAAAAAAAAAAGCATAAAACAAAATATTCCTGCTCAAAGAAATGTTTTAGAGATGTACAAAACATGAAAAATTATCAATTTGATATATATCAAACCATCACGAAAGCCTACTGAACAATATGGTTCAAAATTATTCATAATATTAAGCATGGTGCAATGGATGGAAACAATCATAAATGCCCTTTTCAACAAGATCAAAAATAAATAAAACTACATCATTCAAATCTAATTGAAAAATAAAATAAAAACAAAAAAACAAAATAGTAAATTAACATAACGGAAAATCCAGATTGAAAACTGCATAAATAGGAAAAAGTATCATTTATGCTTAGGACAGCAATGGATAATTAAGTTCAAATATGGATTAACTTCATGTGACATAAGTCAGAAACAAAAAAATAAAAATCATGCAAGAATATCAATCCAAGAATATTTTCTGAAAAACAATCCTCCTATCCTATATTTTGTTTTTCAAAATTTTTCTAAATAATTGTAACACCCCGTCCCGAACCATGTCGGAATTTTTGCACGTTGACCAAGGTTGACTGTTGACCGTTGACCGAAGGGGTCAAAAGTTGACTTTTTGATCTGATTGGAATTCTAGGTTAACTGAGGTACCGTTACGAAGTACACGTTGGCACGAGTTTGTAGACTAGTAGCAAGTTGAAAACGGAGCTACGGTTTGAAAGTTATGAGCAAAACAAGTTGAGGTCCAAACTGTCCAAGGGGTGCCGAAGTTGACTTTTTATTCATGCAAAGTTGAGCTTTGAATCATGCATGGTTGTAAAGTGTTCGTCGATACGAGTCCGTAGACTAGCGACATGTCCGATTTGGACATGTGGTTTGGAAGTTATGGACCTGTAGAGTTTTTCAAATATTGTATTATTTTAATATTATTTAAACGTGTAACGATATACCACGTGTGACTTAATAAATGTGACCATGTGTCACCATGGTGAAATGCCACATGTCAACCATGTTTAATATCAAATTATTTTATTATTGTTGTTTTATGTAATAATATTATTTTTAATATTGTTTAATTAATATTAAATTATTTCTTTTTATTTCTTTTTCTTTTCTTTTTCTTTTTTTTCTTTTCCCCACGTGGGAAAACACCTTCTCTTTTCTTTTCCTTTCCTTCCCTTCCCTTCTTCTTCCCCGAGCCATCAAAAAACCAGCAGGTATTTTTCCCTCTCTCTCTCTCCTTTGACTCTCTCCCTCGCTCTCTTTGACCGGCCTTTTGGCCAGATTTCAGTCGCCAGAAAGCCACACGCACTAGCCACCGGTGAAGCCCAACTCCCCGCGACCTCAGCCTCCAATTTTCCCGGCCAGTCGCCGGCGGACGCGCCCAGATCGAGCCGGTGAAGTCGGCGGCAGCCGGTTAAGTTTTTCCGGCGATTCTCGCCGTTTCCGACCAACCAGCCCAACCCATACCTCTATTCCACCATTTTCAACCCCTCTGAGTCCATTTCCGGAGTTAGATTGCCCAAAATCCCCACCGTTTGAGAGATCCCTCCAGTTTAAATCCGGCCGAAGCTTTCCGGCCAAATTTCGGCCACCTCCGGCGGAATTGGGGTCGATGGAGACCGGATTTGTAATCCTCGTCGCTCAAGCTTCAATTCGGTATTTTTATTTGACTATTTTGGATAACGTTTGTGTTTGACTCCCGGGTACCGGATATTATTTACCCGAATAAAATATTAATTTATTTGACTGTGTGTGAATTTTGTTCTAGGAGCACGGGTGAGTCATGGAATTGATCCCATGGTGGATCTTGGATTAATTGCGTGCTCCAGGTGAGTGACCCACCTTTAATGAATATTTTGGGGTAATTAGTTATATTTAATTGCTATGAAATTGGTATCTGAAATTATGCTCATGTGGTGGAATTTAAATATAGTCGGGAAAAAATATTATTTTATATATATTTACCCGTTTGTGCTAAATGGAATTTTTGGGTTATTAAGAAATTCTCGATTTTTATTATTGTGATTAAATGGTATTTATTACACATGAGCAAGTATTTTCAGTAATTCGTTGTGTTTGGATTTTATATTATTTTTGGGCATAATTGGTTTGAATATTTTAAGAAAATTATTTGTTCAAATTGGCGGTTTAATTTTCATAATTATGCCCGTAGTATATTATTTGTTGAACCGCGTGTCGCAAGGAAAATTATTTTTATCCGTTATCGATGTTTTCGTACCGATTTGTTGAATGAAAATATGTGGGATGGTAAGTGTGAAAATTTGGTATATTTCCCACGGTAATTTTGGAAAACGGTACGATTGGTTTAATAATTATTTTAGACGCATTCACACAGTATTGGTGCTCTAGTATATGTATATGTGGTTCAGGGCGCAAGTATTATTATTTCTCCCGTGAGTTGCCATTGGACCGTGGGCAGGCAAGTCTTATATAGTGCACACAGCCGCCCCCCTCCTTGGCCGGGATGATGGTTTCAGCAGCGGTACTGTCGGGACGCCGAAGTTCCGTTTGCAAGTTTCTCTCTTTAATCTCTCCGTCAGTCAGTGCTCAGGACGCTGGGTATCGGAGGGCATCACTGGTATATAGTGTGGTGCGTCAAGTACAAATTTTTCGGATAGAAATTTCAAACCCCAAAGAGTACAAAATTATTTATTATAATTTATTACAGTTTATTTTTATTTGGGGTATTTATTTATTTATTTGTTGTTTATTAAATTATTTGGTCCCTTGGGTTTCGGGAAGCACGAATATCGGGTTTTGTGAAAATGTTTTAAAAGGGGAACATTTCCAATGGAGTGAATAGTGAGGGTTTTGAGAGAAATTGTTACCTCAATTGTTTATTTATTTAATTGTTCGGTATTGATTAATTAAATCCTTCTATTTGGTATATTATTAATATTAAAGGTATTCAGTAGATAGGGTCACTCACTGAGATGATCAGCATCTCACATTTTTAAATTCCATTCCCCTAGGTCCAGGTTGGAGACGTTGATTGTCCGGGGCGAGCCCAACGTCTCAGTTCGTTGCCGAAAGTTCAAGAAATATTTCTTCCCTTTTTTCCTCTCCATCCTGTATTACTTCTTATCTGTCATTGTATAAATTCCACATTTATCTGTATAATGCTCTATATACTGTATTGGACATGTAGTTATTATTTATGCATTGGGTTGCTGCTGTTATTATTTGAAGTGCTGAAATTTGTGGAATCAATCTGTAGTAACGTGGGAGGAATAAGGGGATGTTTTTAGAAGTGTGTTTTCAGTGCAGGTAATTTTTGGTTAGTCCTACCCTTAGGGGAGGTGCTGCCGGATTTTTCATTGGAAGGTTCAGTGGTATTTCCCTGGGATCAGGGCTTGTCTAAGGTTCCGAGGAGGAATTCTGGACGGGTCCTGACAATAATATTCTTCCATAGTTTTTTTTCTCTCCAAAACTGATAAAATCGAATCTCCTTTAACTCTCTCCATTTTACTATTGAAGAAACCAAATATAGAATAGGATAATTGTTCTTCGAAGTATTATTCTTCAACCAATTTTCTTGTCTTATAAGATTTATGGAAAAAAAAAACAAAAAAAAAAGTACAACAATAAAATAAAATAAACAAAATAAGCAAAAGTCAAGGAAAAGAACCCTCCCTTAAAATTATAAATAATCAATTAGTACATGCTATATGATAATGGAAACTACTTTCCAATTTAATAGCAATTATCAACAAAAAGCTTAAAATTTAAGAATGGATTTATCAAAAGAAAAAATAAAAATCTACGAACGTATATGTGCATTCTAATTATATCATTAGTTCTAAAAGAAAAAATTCAAGAGCTCAAACCCTAGTATAAAACAAAACATTCCTGCTCAAGGAAATATTATCAAAACATCACGAAAGCCTATTGAACAATACAATTCAAAATTATTCATAATATTAAGCACGGTGCAATGGATGGAATGGAAGAATATTGGAAAGGATTTGGCTAGGACTGTATTTATAAAAATATATACTTAGTTCAATTAGACCTGTGTGATGATTATATAGAAATAGAATTTCTATTTATAGAAATTTATATTGGACTGAAACTCTATCCAAAGATAATTAAGGAATAATTTTTAAATTCCTTAATAGACATTGAATTATAATCTATCCTTTATAATAATAATAATAATAATAATAATTGATTTATATCGGTATTCAAAAATTAAATAAAAATAAATATCTACAACCAAAATCCGTCCAAATATTGATTAACTAATATTATTATATTTATTCCTTGCCCAAAAAATTTATAAAAAGAAAAAAAAAACTTATGTGACATTTCATTTCTCAGCAAATTGAATAATAATAATATATATATATATATATATATATAAAGCAATATTGAGTATTTATCATTAAAAAAAAGTCCTCCCTAAATATTTATGGCAACATATTACGTGTGTATATGCAACCATTAAAAATCTAATGCAATTATATATTATATAAAAAAATTATAAATAACCAATCAAACACATTTACTCCAACTCTCTCTCTCTCTCTCTCTTATTTCCTTTTTCTCCCCTATTTTTTTTTCCTTGTCCTTTTTTCTTTCCCTTCTTTTTTTTCTTTTTTCTCACCACTTTCTTTCGATCCAAACAGAGCCTCCGGCCATGGAAACTCAACCGCTACCACCCACTCCCTACTCTCGTCTGAAAAAGCGGGTCCGATTTGCGGACCGTCTTTGTGAAATCTTTGAGTTTGATCAACAATCCTCTTACCCTAATATGCTTGCTGAATCCGCCGATTCCACCTCCTTCAACGCAGACTCCGCCGGCTTCAACACCGCTTCGAGCGATTTGTGCGCCCCCACTTCCACCTCCTGCGCTTCGGCTGTTCGACATTCGATTGCCGTATCCACCTCCTGCGCTTTGGCTGTTCGACATTCGATTGCGGTAAGGCGGTTCCAGAAGGGGACCGTTTCCGACGTCGTTGTCAGATTTTGATTCGAGCGTCATTGTCAGATTTTGAGGATATTCTTTGAGCAGGTCATATTTTTCAAGATTCTATTTTTTTTTTTTTTTTTTTTGGTTTCTTTTTCTTTATTTTTAATTGTAATATCTAATTTTTTTTTTCAATCTTTAATTTTTTTTTTTACTAATTAATCTTTAATTTTAATTTTAGGTATACAACATAACTAAAATTGTAATATTTAGGTATGCATATTTGTAATTAATTAGCATTTGGGTTTATATTTATTTCATTAAATTCAAGTTGTTACTAGGAGCTAATTAGTGGACTTGGTTTTGGCTGAAGATTTTGGAAAGATTATTTCTTTTTCTGTTTGGTTTCAGGTTGCAGCTAATTTTTCTGGCTTCAAGGTGACCTCTGTCAATGCTGCTCGAGAATTGTCAAGATTATTTTATTTTTTAAAGCTGGATATAGAATTTAAGTCGGGTCTCAGACCAACTTTGAGCACCTAATTGGTTTTAATTGTGACTTTAGATTTTTTCATTTATTTTTTAATCAGCATAGTTTTTTTTAGAGCTTGTGTTCATGAATAGTCTAATAACCCAATCTGAATGGTGCATTGCCGGATAGTTTGGCAAATGTAAATCAGCCTTTGATTCACTATATAGTTCTCAATTAATCAAGCATATAATTTTTCCCTATATTATATTTGGTAGTCAATGTTCCAATTAATCAAGCATATAATTTTTCTCTATATTATATTTGATGGTCAATGTTCCAATGGTATGCCATTTTTCGAGATGATGTTCTTTATTTATTTATTATTAATTTCACACAAAAATGACGACTAAATTTTTGTCATCCCTCATGCAACAAAGAATGTATATTCCTCTGTAGTCTCTTTGTTTTCTGTATATTCAATGGTTGCTTCAAATTTCTTCAAGCAATATGGGAGCAGTTAATATTTAGAAATAACGATCCAAAACCATAACATTAAAATGGAAATAAATGAATCAATAAATAAAATAGAATAAAACCCCTCCAACTTTTTACCTTACCTTATTAGTAATCTTTGACCCCATCATCGTGAAAAATCTTTTTCATATGTAACTATTATATAGATAACGTAGTGTTATAAATCATTTATCATTAGATATATAATAAAATTTATACAGAATCATATAGTTTATTTTATTACACAAGAATGACGGCTAAATTTTTGTCACACCTCATGCAAGATTTCTTTTCCTTTTCAACAAAGAATATATATTCCATTTCTCTGTAGTCTCTCAGTTTTCTCTGTATCCAACGGTTGCTTCAAATTTCACATTACCCATCATCATGGAAAATCTTTTTCATATGTAACTATTATATTCGTAGTGTTAGACATATAATAAAATTTATTATAACATTTATCATTAGACATATAATTAAATTTATATAGAATTTACATGTTTTATACTATTATTCTTTGACATTGCACATTATTATTAATTTCACACAAAAATAACGACTAAATTTTTGTCATACCTCATGCAAGATGGAAATATTTAGAAATAACAATCCAAAACCATGACACATCAACATGGAAATATTTTGATTATTTTTAATTTTAACTTTTTTCCTTGCCAATTATCTTATATCAGTAATATATTTTGATTATTTTTAATTTTAAATGAAAATAAAACGGAAAATAGGATAATGAAAACAGCTAGCTAGAATCATATGTGAACAGTGGATCCCAATTCTCAACGAAAGATCTACCCTCTCAATCTCAACATAGTATTGGTGATTCCTGCCAAAACTCCAAATATATGGAAAAATTAATATATATTTTCTATACGTAGCAAAGAATTACATGTCAAAACAAAAAATTCAAAACTAGCCATATGAACAAATCAAGAAAATATCCATCCACAAGTAAACATACTATATCTATATGATATTAAAACTAATTACATCTTAACAAGCAATCCATTCTAATTACTCTATCAAAATCTCTATCAATGATATGTATCTAGATTATATCCGAATTTTAATTCTAATTTTTTCTTGAGAATTTATTCGGCTCCCTTTGGATTTCAACTTCAAAGGCATTTGTTCCTCTGGGCCAAATCTTGAAAAAAAATTTTTTTTTTCTTTCTCAAGTACACCTTTCCAAACTGTTTTCTGGAGCCGTAATGATCAGAACTTCCTCAATGTGCATGGTTTGCACATCCCCAAAAAAAAAAATCAGATATTCAATCAACGTTTATATAAATTTGTTTAGAAAAACAAAAAAATATATATTTGAAATTTAACTGGAAATTGAAATTAGTTTCATTGTTTAAAAAAATAAAAAATAAAAGGGTTGAAGTAGATGTTCAAGGATTGGAATTTTCTAAAACTGCGGCAAGTTGCGAAAGACTTAGAAAAAGAGATTGATTGTTTTTATTCTTTGATGCTTGTATAGTTAACTATATGATCTATACTTCTATAATTAACAAGAAATTCTATGCTCCTATATGCTACATAATATTATCTGTTAAGATTATAATTAATCTTGGTAGTAATGCATTTCAGCAGGTTATTTATTTATGATCAACTTCGCATCTTAAAAAAAAATAAAAATAAAAAATTACTAATTATTCATTCATACTTTGTTGTGCTGCAATATTGTGATTATGTAATTATGTTATTCAAGGCAAGTTTTCTATTAGAATATGATCCTCTTCCTCAACAGATTCTCAAAATTCTGTATCAAACTATCAATATAAAAATTAAAGAACTCACCAGGCAACAATGAACGCCAAGGGATTCACTTCATCAATTCTAAATGGTTCATATATAAATATAAGCAACACAATCTCATTAAACCCATTTTGTTTTTCCTGCTTCAGCATTAAGTTTATTAATTTCCTTCCTTCAAACACAATCATCACTTAATCGGCAGCAAAAAAAAAAAATATATATATATATATATATATATACACAACAAAACAACTATTTATTAGCATTGGTGATTTTGGATAATCGTTCAATATTAATAACATAAATTCATAAATTTTGAATTTCATTTATCACCTATTATAATGGATCATATACAATGCTTGCTAAATTAATTTATCTTAAAATACAGATATAATTAGAGGTTAATTATTTGGATAAGCAATAACAGAGAAACATAAACACATATATATATATATATATAAACTTAAATATGCATATAAATTTAAACATTTTTATATATATAAACTTAAATATGTATAAATATTTTCTTCATGAGAAATCGTCCAGTGTACTTAAACAAATTTTACCAGCTAAAAGGCATGCAAGATATCTCAACGTTATGCGTTCATAGCAATTCCGTTAACATCTATAGCATAAAAAAAGTTAAAAAAAACAAACAAAAAAACAAAAACCATTAACATCAGAAAAGCCTATTCCTGCTAATAATAATAATAATAATAATTAATTACATACTAGAAGTTTAGAACAATTTCATTCAATACATATCATTTTCACGTGAAAAATAATTAAAAAAAAAAATCCAATTATAGCAAGAAAAATGTCTACAATACTTACTTGGATGTACAGTTTATTTAATCTAGCCTTGTTGGCAACTCTAAACCAACCTAATAATGAAAATACAGCTATAATTATTTTTGCTTAGATACATATATATATATATTCATATATATATATATATAGTCGAAAACTATGGTGCGATCTATCCGTATATGGATCCACATCAAAATTGACATTTTTTTTTTAAATTATTGGTTTTGATACAGATCCGTATACAAACAGACCACACCGTAGCATTTATATATATATATATGCACAGAGAGAGAGAGAGAGTATGTAACTTGCGAGTCTTGTTTCTAATGTCTTCCTACTGAATGAGGAAATATTGGATAATAAGCCTGTGCCGACATTTATGTTTATATAAAAAAAATAAAAAAGTGACACAAATAAACGAAAATTTTATAAATAAAAAGTAAGATAGATAAAATCTCGGGCAATATTGGTAAAGAGGTTTTATGAAGCTAATGAAATTTGTTTTAATAAATTTGTATTTTATCCAGATAGATATTATATAATATTGATAAAAGGATAATTTATAAAAAAAAAACTAAAAATAAAATAAAAGATGAAAACATAAATATAAATGAAAGATTTTCAACTACAATTCTGTTTACTTAATTTTTTTTTTGTTTTTTTTTATTTATAATTTCTAAAGTATTTGGATGAATTAATGTCTTAGAATTTTCTTATCTATAAGATCTATTCAAATGATTGAATTAGATTATATGATACTATTTTGGTAGAATTTGGATCATAATATTTATCTTCATTCAGAGATTAAATTGTATGAAATATATAGGATTAGCTAGAATTATTTGTTTATCATAAAACTCAAAAAACTTAACCAAAATAAATCAAAAAATATTTCTTTGGAAAGGAAAAAAAAAGTCCAATCAAGATTACAAACAAGTCAATTTTGGTGCGGACAAAACCCACATACGGCCCGAAGACTTTTTATTTCAGTCTGAAAAAGAAGAACGAATGATCTATGAATATTATATTACTCCATAAAAAGGGATCTTTTGAATAAAGTCAATAATAATAATAATAATAATAATAATAATAATAATAACAACAACAACAAAAAAAAAAATAATAATAATAATAAAATTCAAGAGCAGAACAAATCCAGGTCTCAGTGTCCTGCTAATCCGCTAGCTGCATGAACGTAAACAAAATATTCCCGCCGATCCCCCAAGGAAATATGTTAAAGATGATAGAAAAGTATTTGTATATACACACTAAACATCATTAAAAGCCTGTTCTTTTTTTTTTTTTTTGTTTTTTTTTGAACAATCATAAATGCCTATTTTTAATTTAATATCTTTGTACTGACTTATAAATTGATTGAATTTTTTTTTTCAATTTTCAAAAAAAAAAAAATTGCTACTATTTTTAAGAATTATTTCTTAGAGCTTTGGAGCATCATTTTGGAAAAAGTTAATTAAGCACGAATATTTAAGCAAATTTCTTAGACCTTTGAAGAATCATTGTGATAAAAGTTAATTAAGCACACAGAAAGAAGTAGTTCACAAGAATCGAATTCTTTTAGACTTTCTACATTCAATTCCCTACTATTTGACCAAAAATAGAAAATAATCTACTGTAATTGAGACAGCAATGAATATATAAGTTCAAATATATATTACCTTCATGTGACATAAATCAGAGCCAAGAAAGTACATAAGCATATTGCTTAAAAAATTTTATAAAAGAAAATCTATTTCTTTAGGATTAAAGAAATCTCAATCCAAAAATATTTTCTGAAGAACAATCTTCTTACCCTATACTTTGTTTTTTAAGATTTTCTTAGTAATATTCTTCAATTAGCTTTTTCCTCTGTAAAGCTTTAAAAAATGGATCTTCATTAGCTCTCTGCTCTCTCAATTCTATTCTTGAAGAAACCAAATATAGGATAAGATGATTGTTCTTCGGAGCATGCATAATTCATGGATTAGAGTGAGTTTTCTTTTTTCATGACATTGATGAAAAAACAATAATAATTAATCAAACCATAATAATTAATTACATACTAATAGCAATAATAATTAATCACATACCAGAAGTTTGCAACAATTCCATTCAATATACATCACTTTCACCTGAAAAATAAAAAAATTAAAAAAAAAATTCAGATTTATAACAAGAAAAATGTCCACAGTACTTACCTGGATGTCGGCAACTCAAAAGCAACATAATAATGAAAATACAGATATAATTCTTTTTGCTTATATATATAAATATATATAGAGAGAGAGAGAGAAAGAGTTTGTAACTTGCAAGAATTTTGTGTCTGATGGAAGTCTTGTTTCTACTGTCTTCCTACGATAATAAGCGTCGGCAATAAGAAATATGTAACTTGGGCAACAGGAAATACATTCTCCACATGTATGTTAAAAATAAAAAAATAAAAAAATGACACAAACCAATGAAAGTTTTCGAAATAGAAGGTGAGATGGATAAAATCTAGGGCAACATCAATAAAAAAGCTTTTATGAACTTAATAGAATTTATTTTAGTAAATTTTGTGTTTAAACTAGCTAGATATTATACAATATTGAAAAAGAATACTTTGTGAGAAAAAGAAAATTTAAAAAAAAATTAAAAAATTTCAAAATATCAAAATAAATGTGAAAAATTTTCAAAGTACAATCAATATAAGCTTATATATATATAATTTGATAATTTCTAAAGCAGTTCGATGAATTAATATATTCAGATTTTTTTATTTATCATGTTCATTCAAATGATTGAATTAATTAGATTATCTGACTTAATTTTGATAGAATTTGAATCATAATATTTATTTCCATTCAAAGATTAAATTATATATTTATATAAGATTATCTAGAATTCTTTGTTTATCATAAAACTCTAAAAACTTAACAAAAATAAATCAAAAAAGACTTCTTTGAAAAGGAACCCGAAAAAAAAAAAAGAAAAACAAAAAAGTCCAACCAAGGTTCTGGTGCAGATATAAAAAAACCCACCATCATGCGAAAAGGTAGAAGTCCTAATTCTATTAATGACAGGTTTGATATATGAATATTATATTATTCTTTAAAAAAAGAAATTTTTTGAATAAAAGCCAAAAATAAAATAATAATAATAATAAATTAAAAAAAAAAAGTTCGAGAACAGAACTCTCAACTCCAGGTCTCTATATGAACGTAAACAAAATACTCCTGACGATCCCCCAAGGAAATATTTTAGAGACGATGGATAAGAACACACACTAAACATCATAAATAAAAGGCCTGCTCTTTTTTTTTTTTCCTTTTTTCTTTTTTTAACAATCATAAATGCCTAATCAACAATATCAAAAATAAACAAATAAATAAATATACATCATTCAAATCCTACTAATCCAAAAATAAAATAAAAACAAAAAACAAATTAATAAGTTAACAGAAGGAAAAATTCACAAAACTGCATAAACAGGAAAAAGTGTCACTTATACTACATAAATCAGAGAAAGAAAATACAAGTCATGCATATTTCTTCAATTTTCTTAAATTTTATTTTTAAAAGAAAATCTGTTTCTTTGGTATTAAACAAATATCAATCCAAGAATATTCGTCAATCCAAGAATGTTTCTAGAAGAGTAATCCCCTATCCTATGCTTTGTCTTTCAAGATTTTTCTAAATAATATTTTTTCATTGGCTTTTTTCTTTCCGAAACTTTCAAAAGTTGATCTTCTTTAACGGTCTCAATTCTATTATTGAAAAAGCTAAACATAAGATAAGATGATTGTTTTTCGGAGCATGTATAATTCATGGATTTAAATATCCTCTTCAAACAAGTTTTTTTGTTTTATAATATTCATGGAAAAAAAAAAGCAAAATTCAGGGGAAAAAAAAAGCCCTCCCTTCAAATTATAAATAATCAATTAGTATATACTATATTATATACTGCAAAAGCATTTATCAACAACAGAATATAATAAATGCAAGTTTAAAGTTTACGAATGGATTTGTCAAAAATAAAAAATAAAGATTAACGAATGAATATGTGCAATCTAATTATATCATTATTTTTAAAAGAAAAAAATTCAAGAGGGTAGAACTCAACCCCCAGGTCTCTGCAGCCAACTAGCATAAAAATAAAAATTCCTGCTCGAGGAAATATTTTAGAGATGCAAAAAATAAGAAAAATTATATTCAACGTGACGTCAAAACATCACCAAAGCCTATTGAACAATATAATTCAAAATTATTCGTAATATTAAGCATATTGCAATGGATGAAATGGAAGAATATTGGAAAGGATTTAGCTAGAGCTGTATTTATAAAAATATATACGTAGTTCAATGCAAATAGAACTGTATGATGATTATATTGAAATAGAATTTCTATTTGATAGAAATTTATATTAAACTGCAGCTCCATCCAGATATAATTAAGGTATAATTTTTAAATTTCTTAATAGACATTCAATAATAATAATAATAATAATAATAATAATAATTTATTTATATTCGTATTCAAATATTAAATAAAAATAAATATCAACATTTCAAAATCCATACAAATATTGATTAACTAATAATATTATATTTCTTCCTAATATATATATATATATATAACAGCAAATCGAATATTAATATAAATATATATATATATATATAAAGCAATATTCAATATTTATCATTAAAAAAAAAATCCTCCTAAATATTTATGGCAACATATTACGTGTGTATATGTAACCATTAAAAATCTAATGCAATTATATACTATATAAAAAAAAATTATAAATAACCAATCAAACACATTTACACTAACTCTCTCTCTCTCTTATTTCCTTTTTCTTGACCTTTTTTCTTTTTCTTCTTTTTTTTTTTTTTTCACCACTGTCTTTCGAGCCAAACAGAGATTCGGCCGTGGAAACTCAACCGCTACCACCCACTCCGTACTCTCGTCCGAAAAAGCGGGTCCGCTTAACTCTTTGTGAAATCTTTGAGTTTGATAAGCAATCCTCGTATCCTAATACACTTACTGAATCCACCGACTCCACCTGCTTCAACGCAGACTCCGCCGGCTTCAACACCGCTTCAGGGGATTTGTGCGCCGCTTCTTCCTCCGCCGCTTCCAGCTCCTGCGCTTCGACTGTTCGACATTCGATTGTGGTAAGACGGTTCCAGAAGGGGACCGTTTCCGGCGTCGTTGTCAGATTTTGATTCCGGCGTCATTGTCAAATTTTGATATTCTTTGAGCAGGTCATAGTTTTCAAGATTTTTTTTAAAAAAATTTTATATTGGTTTCTTTTTTTTTTTCTAATGTGAAATGTTTGTGTTTTTTCAATCAGATATGATTTATTTTGCATTTTTTTTTCAGTTATAATGTTTAATCTTATTTCTCAATCTGTATTTATTTATTTATTTATTTATAAAGTCAATTTTTTGTCACAGTCTTTTTGGATATATTTGGATTTTTAATTTGTGTTCCTTGTTTCCTGATTTAACTTATTAAAAAATGTTATAATGAAATATACATTTTTATTATAAATAGACCATCTGAAAATATAAAAGTAATAAACCAAAGTTTTTTTTTTTTTTTTTTGGTTATGCCTTATGTATTTTTTGTTCTCCGGTACACTCGAATCCAACGTTTTCTGATATATTCGAATTCAGCATAATAAACATAAATGATAATATTCATATCAACTGATTCGAATCCAAAATAATAAGCATAAACGGTGGTGTTCGTGTCAACTGAACTACCTCGTTAGTACCAAAGTATCTTGCGAAAAAATAAAAATAAAAATAAAAATAAGTCAAAGTAATTCATATATTCTACTTAGATTAACTAAGCTAAATGTATTTTCTACAATCTGATGTGATTTGTCTTCAGAATGTCATGTCAACTCAAATATATCCTGTCTTATATGTAATTAACCTCTTTGACACAATCTGAAAGTGGCTGAATTTTTTTTTTTTATTCAAAAAAGTGGCTGTAATTGAAATTAATAAATATACACAAATTAAATCAAGCTATACATGTGCATATTTATTTCATTTATTCGGGTTGTTATTAGGAGCTGATTTGTGGACTTGATTTTGGCTGAAGATTTTGGAAAGAAATAATTATTTCTTTTTCTATTTGGTTGCAGGTTGCTAGGGATGTCAATTTGCCCCGCCCATCTCCAAAACCGCGGTGCACCGTCTCTAATGGGGCGGTTTTTTCCAGAAAATTCAAAGATGCGGGGAGGACTAGGGGAAAATGCCTAAAAACCGAGTCGAGGACGGGGAATAATAATCCCGCCACGAACCCGCCCCGATATATATATATATATATATATATTTATTTATTATTTTTTTTATAAAATTTTATTTGTAAAATCATTTTCTTCTTTTTTATTTATTTATTTTTCTAAATATATATTTTATTATAATTGTAAATTTATTCCTTGATGTATTTTATTATATTTTTATTGCATTGTAGTCATTTTCTTTATATTTTAATCATAAAATAATTTTTTTATATAAATTTTTTAAAAAAATATCAATTAAAAAACAAAATGGGGAAAACCGTCCCGTCCCGTCCCCGCTCCGCAAAATCCCCGATCCCGCCCCGCACCTAAAGAAACGGGGAAAATCACGGAAATGGGATGTAAAATTCCCTGCGGAGACGGGGACGGGGACGGGATTTTAAAAACCGGTCCCGCCCCGTCAACGGCCCTACAGGTTGCAGCTAATTTTTCAGGCTTCCTGATGACCACTATTAATGCTGCTTAAGCAAGATTTATATATATATATATATATATAGTTTTTCTATAATTAAAATCGTCCGATAGAATTGAATATGGATCTATGAAAAAAAAAACACTACACAAGAAAAATATATATATATACTTTTTTTTCAGAATAAAACCAGATGCTACAAAAATATATATATATATATATATATATATATAGAATTTTAGGTGAGCCTCCGACCAATTTTGGGGCACCTCATCGGTTTCAATTGTGACGTTAATCTTTTATTTATCTTCAATCAGCATATTTGATTACGAATTTTGCATTTGTTGTATTAGGATCTGGGTTTCTATTTTCAGAGGTTGTGTACTTGAATAGTCTAATAACCCAATCTGAATGATGCATTGCCGGATACTTTGGCAAATGGAAATCAACCTTCGATTCACTATTTAGTGTACAATTAACCAACCATATAATTTTTCTCTTTTTTATATTTGGTAGTCAATGTTCGAATGGTATGCCTAACAGCATTTTTCGAGATGATGTTCTTTATATATAATGACAAGACTTTAAATCCCCCATCGACCAGAAGAGATAAAGATACTATTACTATATTAAATTGTCACAAATGGCTCAGTTCCAGCAATATTGCACCGTTTTTCTAAAATATTATCGATAAGCACTTGGATTTTCATAAGAAAATTATCACTTTTCCTTTCCTTGCATCATTTTTAATTTTGATAAGCACCATGATTTTCTATACAAAATGATATGATATTATTGATAAGCACCAATAAATATATAATATTATTATATATTTGAATTAATTTATTCATAATATTATTATATATATTTGAATTAATGTATTCGTTAAAAAGTAAGTAATAGTTTTCAATTGGATTTTTGGTTCTGTTATCCTTAGTTTTGTTTTTTTTTTTTAACATGTTATATATAATATCAAAAAAAGAAATAAAGAATAGCACATTTGTTCTTTGAAAAAATAAAAAATTGAATAGACTTTTATGATTCCGGCCAAGTTCCATTTTTTGATTATAACAATATCGTGTAAATACTGCATGAATCTATATACATATATAAATAAAAACAGAATTATTTTGTTACAAAACTCGATCAAATTAGGATCTTCTTGAAAATGTGAATATCTATTGTAGACGACCAACCTCTAAAAAGTCGATGTGCGTGTTTTCATATCATATTGTATAAATTTTATACTTTTAGTTATTTTAAATTGATTTGTTCTACAAGGAAATAATATCAATTGCACCTACAATATATTTATATCAAGTTCTTAAAAAAAAAAATGATAACAATAATAATAGAGCCCAAGGGGGGAAAAAAAATTAAATAAAAAAAATAATATACTTTTGGGACATTTTAGGCCCAACAATTTGTACTTTTGGATCTTTTATACTCGAATATATGCAGCTGGCATGCTTTCTAATCTATGAAAAACGCATTTTCCGAATTCCAAATCCATTGTTTTTATTATGAGCGTGAGTCGCACATGTTCAGGGGCTTGGACTGTCTTTTCACATTCATTTTTTTTTAAAAAAAAAAAAAAACAAAAAAATGAAATATCATTCGGGAACTCCAACAGTATAAAAAAAAAATCAGAATTCACAAAACTCAGCGAAACGTTTCTTTTGAATTTGGCAAAAGCTGAAACGTTTCTTTTTCATTCTGTTTTTTTCTTTTTTAATGAATTTTTTGACTTTTTTTTCTTATTTCGACCTTTTAGAAAAAATAAAAATATCAAAAAAATTTCAAAGAAGTATCAAATATTTTAAACCTTGATTTTATGTACAGTCTATAATAAATATTTTTTATTTTTTTATTATAAAAGACTAAGATGGGTACACCAATAGTATATGAATAACAACAAAGTGGGGTAAGTTAGAGATTCACTAAAAAAGAAATGAAATGAGACGAGACAAGGAAACCTATTTCTCCCCTTCTTTTTCAAATATATTTCAATATTTTTGAAGAAAATATTAGTTTATTAATATCAAATATATATTTTTACTAATAAGTTTATACTTTGAAAAACCATAACAACATGTATAAATATAAATAAAATAAAATATATAAATATAATTATACATATATAGATAAATTTAAATAAAATAGAAACAATTCTATAGTTTGGTTCAGTATTAAGTATGCAATAAATAATATATATTTCTCTTCGTTCTCTTTGATGGTTAATGCATCACCGCATGCGATTTGCAAAATCTTCGACAAACTTTGGATGATCTGACCAGAAACGGGTACTCAGTGGTATGTGTAGCATCACTTTTAGCGATGTTGTTCATTGTCTTTTTATTTTTACACAAAAATAAAGATCAAAGTTTTGACGTACTTCGTGCAAGATTCCTTTTCCTTTTCTGACTGGCATATTTAACTAATGGAGCCCTTGTGTATTCAGCTCTTTACTTGATATCTATATTCATACTTTTACAAGTTGTAATTTTTAGTTTTCATGACTTTGATTGATTTGATGAATTAGGTGTTCTCATCTCTCATCTAATTTCTTGTTTCATTTTGCATAGTACAGTAATAATGGTTGAAAATTCTTGGTACATTGGTTGCTTAATCAAGTCAAAAAGCCTCCAATTGCATAAATTGATGAATCACTATCTTAGTATATTACATATTAAGACTCCAATAGCAATATATATATATATATATATATATATGTATATTTTTTTGAAAAGTTGAATGACAATGGGAATATATATCTTCAAAATGGAGGTACAGACTATTTGTCAGGACCCGCCCAGAATTCCTTCCCCGGAACCCTAGACAAGCCTTGAACCCAAGGAAATACCACCGAACCTTCCAACGGAAAATCCGGCAGCACCTCCCCTAAGGGTAGGACTAACCAAAAATTACCTGCACTGAAAACACACTTCTAAAAACATCCCCTTATTCCTCCCACAATACTACAAATTGATTCCACAAATTTCAGCACTTCAAATAACAACAGCAGCAACCCAGTGCATAAATAACAACTACACGTCCAATACAGTATACAGAGCATTATACAACAAATGTGGAATTTATAAAATGACAGATAAGGAAGCAATACAAGACAGAGAGGAAAAAAGGAAAGAAAAACTTCTTGAACCTTCGGCAACGAACTGAGACGTTGGGCTCGCCCCGGACAATCAACGTCTCCAACTTGAACCTAGGGGAACGAAATTTAAGAGTGTGAGATGCTAATCATCTCCCCTATCTACTATACAATATAATACCACGGTAATAAGTAGATAGATAATAATTAATTGGAAATAATAATTTCTCTCAAAACCCTTACAATTCTCTCAGTTGGAAAAGTTCCCCTTTTAAAACATTTTCACAAAACCCTTGTTCGTAATCCCCGAAAATCATTTGACCCACCTTCAAATTAATTTTGGGAATTTAAATTTGTGATTATTGTATGTGGTCTGAATATTTGGAATTTAATTTCTATGTGCCAAATATTTATTTGATTTATTGTGGAATTATTGGTGAATTTATTGGATTTAAGAAAATGTGCATTTTATAAATTTATGCCATGTGAAATTATTTTATGGTTTGAGAATTTTGAAATTCTTGTGGTTTTAACATTAAATCGGGCATGATCTGATTTTCAAATATTTCAAGGAAAATATGTGTTTATGTTGGTGACTCCAATTTTTATAAAATATGCCCATGGAATATTATGAGATTTAATTATTATATTTCGAGAATTATTATACTATTGGGAAATGTGAATATTTGAATTGGTGGATTTAGGAGTTGGTGGATTTGAAAATTATGGAATTTATGGTATTGATTATAAAGAAATTGTGGAGAATTTCCCGGTTCAAGCGGATGGAATATACCTGCTGTGTTTATGCAAAAGTGTGAGTTTTGATATATAAATTCAATATGTGGATTTTATGATTTTTAGATGCACCGTGCACGTACTGGTGTTCTGTTTATACGTGATATGGTTAGTGTGCACACAGTTGTGATTAGCCCGCAGGTGGGTGTGAGGAGCGCGCAGGTGATATTGTGAGGTTGTCCTGTGGTTGCCATCGGATGAGGGTAGGCCACCCCTCCATGGCTGGGACACCAGGTTAGCAGCGGCGCAGTGGGACGCCACGCGACCGTATGCCGGTTTCTTTCTATAACCTCCTGTCTGGCGGTACCTTGGGACGCTGGGTACTGTTGGCGCCACTGGTATATAGTGGGTGCATCAAATGATTTTCAGAACTGTGTTTTAAAAATAAATTGTTTTAAAACTGTATGTTAATTAAAAATATAATTATTACCGTTTCTGGTATTTATTTGATGTCTCAATTTTCGGGGATTATGAACAAGGGTTTTGTGAAAAGGTTTTAAAAGGGGAACTTTTCCAACTGAGAGAATTGTAAGGGTTTTGAGAGAAATTATTATTTCCAATTAATTATTATCTATCTACTTATTACCGTGGTATCATATTGTATAGTAGATAGGGTCACTCTGTCAGGACCCGTCCAGAATTCCTCCTCCGGAACCCTAGACAGCCCTGATCCCAGGGAAATACCACCGAACCTTCCAACGGAAAATCCGGCAGCACCTCCCCTAAGGGATTTACTTACCACAAATTTACCTGCACTGAAAACACACTTCAAAAATATCCCCTTATTCCTCCCACAAACTACAAATTGGTTCCACAAATTTCAGCACTTCAAAACAAAAATACAGTAATCCAGTGCAAGATAAATACAACAAGAGTGAAAGAAATAGTACAACTGCAATAAAGAAAAACAGGGTACTTCACGAAGTAAAACAGCGATGAAGATCAAGTCCGCTCTGGATGAACACCGACAACCTGGTACCTAGAGGAACGGAATTTAAGAGTGTGAGATGCTAATCATCTCAGTGAGTGACCCTATCTACTATACAATACTACCACGGTAATACAGTAGATAGATAATAATTAATTGGAAAATAATAATTTCTCTCAAAACCCTTACAAGTCTCTCAGTTGGAAAGGTTCCCCTTTTAAAACCTTTTCACAAAACCTCTTGTTCGTATTCCCAAAAACCAAGACATCAAATAAATACCAGAACAGTAAGAATTATAATTTTATTCCAATACAATTTCCAAACATTTTATTTTTAAAACACAGTTCTGAAAATCATTTGATGCACCCACTATATACCAGTGGCGCCAACAGTACCCAGCGTCCCAAGGTACCGCCAGACAGGAGGTTATAGAAAGAAACCGGCATACGGTCGCGTGGCGTCCCACTGCGCCGCTGCTAACCTGGTGTCCCGGCCAAAGGGGGGTGGCCACCCTCTCCGATGGCATCCACAGGACACCCTCATAATATCACCTGCGCGCTACTCACACCCACCTGCGCGCTAATCATATCCGTGTGCACAATATCCATATCACATATACCATATCACATAATCAGAACACCAGTACGTGCACGGTGCATCTAAAAATCATAAAATCCACAATTTAAATTATAAAACAAATTTCACATTTTTCATAAGCATAGCGGGCATAATCCATCCGCTTGAACCGGGAAATTCTCCACAATTTCCTTATAATCCATACCATAAATTCCATGATTTTCAAATCCACCAACTTCCAAATCCATCAATTCAAATATCCACATTTTCCCAATAGCATAAATAATTTCTCGAAATATCATAATCAAATCTCATAATATTCTATGGGCATATTTTATAAAAATTGAAATCACCAATATAACCAAATATTTTCTTTGAAATATTTGAAAATCAAATCATGCCCAATTTACCATTAAAACCACACCAATTTCAAAATCCTCAAAACCATAAAATAATTCCACACGGCATAATTTTGTAGAATTCGCATTTTCTTAAATCCAATAAATTCATAAATAATTCTACAATAAATCCAATAAATATTTGGCACATAGAAATTAAATTCCAAATATTTAATTCACACATAATATATTCATCAATTAAATTCC
Organism: Ziziphus jujuba; assembly: GCF_031755915.1. Classification (NCBI taxonomy): domain Eukaryota; kingdom Viridiplantae; phylum Streptophyta; class Magnoliopsida; order Rosales; family Rhamnaceae; genus Ziziphus; species Ziziphus jujuba. The sequence goes on along the minus strand of NC_083381.1, from coordinate 20,077,639 downwards.
CCAAAATTAATTTGAAGGTGGGTCACTCACCTGGAGCACGCAATTAACCCATGATCCACTACGGGATCAATTCTACGACTCATCGGTGCTCCTAGAACAAAATTCACAGACAGTCAAATAAATTAATATTTTATTCGGGTAAATAATACCCGGTACCCGGGGGGTCAAAACACAAACGATAACTAAAATTTACGAATCATATACCGAATCGAAGCTCGAGTGATGCTAATCACAGATCCGGTCTTAATTTTCGATGATCGTACCCGACGGGGTTTGAATTTTATCGGGAAGCTTTTCGGGTTTCGGCTCCGCAATTCTCCCAAACCGTCGCGAATTGGTGGAAACGGAAGTCGGATTTGGGTTCAGGAGGTCGAACACTGCAGACTGGAGCTGGCCGGAAATTTTCGGGTACTCGCCGGAACAGTAATTTCCGGCGGCCGCCACGTCACCGGCAACCGTCGCCGGAACAGTAATTTCCGACGGTGGCCGTTTGCTGTGAAATTTTGCAGATTTGTAGATCGTGAGGAGAGCAATCCAACGGGACCGACGGTGAGCAAAACGGAGGTCGGACGGCGGAGAAATCACCGTTTGAAGATTTTCGACCCCTCGCCGGAAAACGCTCCGATCCCGGCGCGTCGGTGGTCCGATGGCCGTGATTTTTGGTGGGTAGGCCGGACTTGAGGAGAGGATCAAGGCTGTCAGGCGCGTGTACTGTTTATCGGCCGGAATAGTGCCGATTCGCGGTGGCCGGCGGTGGAGGGGAAAAATCGCCGCCAAACTTCGGACGTCCGATCCGGGCGCGTCCGGCGGCCGTTCGCCGTGAAATTTGGAGGTTTTGCCGGAAATGAGGTGGGCAATCTGGCTGGCCGGCGCGTGTACAGTAACTAGGCCGGAAAAACGTGAAAATGACCGGCGGCCGGCGGGTCCTCTCTCTCTCTTTCTCTCTCCTCTCTCTCTTTCTCTCTCTTCTCTCTCTTTCTCTCTCTTCCCCGAGAGTTTTTCAAAATTAAAACCCTGCATGACACTGTTCATGCCACGTGGACCACTCAGAAGCTGACACGTGGCATTTCACTGTTCACGACCCAAAAACATTAAAATAATACGGTATCCGGTAAACTTCAAACGTCCATAACTTTTTAACCACATGTCCGATTTAAGCGTGCCGCTAGTCTATGAACTCGTATCGACGAGTACGTTACAACCATACAAGAGTCAACTCACAATTACATCACAAGAAAAAGTCAACTCCCGGCACCTTTTAGACAGTTTACACTTCAACTTGTTTTGCCCATAACTTTCAAACCGTAGCTCCGTTTTCGACGTGCTACCAGTCTACGAACTCGTGGCATCGTGCACTTCGCCACGGTGCCCTAGTCATCTCGAAATTCCCACCGAGTCAAAAAGTCAACTTTTGACCCCTTTGGTCAACGGTCAACAGTCAACCTCGGTCAACGTGCACGGATTCCGGTGCGATTTGGGACGGGGTGTTACACACTCACTGAGATGATTAGCATCTCACACTCTTAAATTCCGTTCCCCTAGGTTCAGGTTGGAGACGTTGATTGTCCGGGGCGAGCCCAACGTCTCAGTTCGTTGCCGAAGGTTCAAGAAGTTTTTCTTCCCTTTTTTCCTCTCTGTCTTGTATTGCTTCTTTATCTGCCATTTTATAAATTCCACATTTGTTGTATAATGCTCTGTATACTGTATTGGACGTGTAGTTGTTATTTATGCACTGGGTTGCTGCTGTTGTTATTTGAAGTGCTGAAATTTGTGGAATCAATTTGTAGTATTGTGGGAGGAATAAGGGGATGTTTTTAGAAGTGTGTTTTCAGTGCAGGTAATTTTTGGTTAGTCCTACCCTTAGGGGAGGTGCTGCCGGATTTTCCGTTGGAAGGTTCGGTGGTATTTCCCTGGGATCAGGGCTTGTCTAGGGTTCCGGAAAAGGAATTCTGGGCGGGTCCTGACACTATTCACCCTGTTTCTTAACAAATGAGATAATAAAGCTCTGTGGACTAAATGTGGTCTGCATTACATCTCTAGATCTCTATTTGTTACAGAATGAATATTCTGTAGTAATTACTCAACCACTAAGGGCCAAACATAGTGCTTGGATGATTGGATATCCTTGCTGAACATATTTTTTGGATGTTGTGGCCTTTTGATGGTTTGTTATACATCCATGGCTGAACTTGGACAACTTTATGCTGTGCAATCTTACTATTTGTATTAACTCACTAGTTTATTGAATGCTTATTTTGGCCCTTGTAGTGCATAGTAGAAGAAGTTCGGGGGCCAACTCAAGCTCGCTCCGCAAAAGTCGTTTTATATCTGGGTAGATGTTCCCTACATTTTTTAATTATAAATATCTAAATGCAGCACCTTCTGGATTTTAATGTTGTCTTAAATAAATGGTTTTTGTATCTGACTTTTGTTCTTAAATATGCAGGCATGCACATCCTGGTAGTCCTTACTTTGGACTTGCTGGTGTTGATCATGATCTTGACTTTCCAGAACCAATGCCTGTGGTTGGTATGGCTAGAACATGTCATTACAATAAAAAGTTGTTTTGGTAGATATCATGATGCATTTCTTATTATTATCATCTGATTTTATTGTCCTTGATTGGTTAAGGCTATATATTAGTCTTTTCCTCTTACTTGCACCTAAAAACAGGTGCTTCTATTATTATCTCTTTCTTAAGATTGTAGGTTTTTTTTTTCCCCCCCTACTAGTGGCATCATAGTCAAAGGCACAAAATCATTTCACATGAACTATTGCAGGCTCATAGTTCATAATAATATGTGCTGCTTTCAGGAATTTCAAGATCGGCAAGAGGGTATTGCATAAATTTAGTTCTCGAGACTATGAAAACATATTCGTCAGAAGATGGTTTGACTGAAGAGGCCTTAGTTACAAAGCTTCGTATTTGTAGATATCATCATTTATTCCTTCATACATCTTTGAGGCACAATTCCACGGGTTCGTACGAGCTTCTTAATATTTTATCCACATAATCTTTTCTTTTTTAGAAATGAGATTTTTCTCTAATTTTTATTCCCCATGATGGTGCATGATGCACAATTACAGATACAAAAATGTGCACTTGTCTTTCTCCACATTTGATCTGCTTTTACAGTCTTATGGATTGAGAGGTTGTTTCACAGGCACTTGTCGCTGGGGAGAATTTGGTGAGGGAGGCCTGCTGTGGGGAGAATGTGTTTCTAGACATTATGAATGGTTTGAAGGCAATCCTGTCACTGAGCTTTTGTCTAAGGTTCATATTTCTCATGAATTTGTTTTTCTTGAAATTCTTTATGAAACCCCCTCACCAAAACACACACAAAAAAAAAAAAAAAAAAAAAAAAAAAAAAAAAAAAAAAAAAAACAGAAAAGAAAACATCGCATAATAATTCTTTCATTTTTTAGGTTAAAGAACTCCATGGCCTTGCTGATGAAATTACATTTAGGAATGTCACTGTGTCTTCAGAAAATAGACCCCGGCCTTTAACCCTTGGAACAGCAACCCAGATTGGTTGGTTTTACTTCATTGGACGTGTTATGATTTATTTTTTGGGTGATTTGAAATCGCTAGATTTATGAAGTCGGTCATATTAAACAATATTTTGTTTTTTTGCATACTTCCAGGTGCCATACCGACGGAAGGTATACCTTGTTTGTTGAAGATGTTGCTTCCTCCAAATTGCACAGGTCTACCTGGATTGTAAGTATTTGCATGCCTTTAATGCATGATGCAATGGGAAAGGTGTGAATGCAATATTGATTTTTGTTGCATTTGTTTGCCTATTGTATATATCTTTCTTGCCTATTATTTTTTAATGCTATTCTTTATTGGGGATTTCTGAAATTAAAGGATACCATGATATTTTCCGGCAACAGCAGTATCTTGAACATCATGCTTCTCTGAAATTGTACAGCATTGCTCTTGAATTTCCTATCATCCTTCATGATTTTTTTACATATATTTTTATTTTGATTATGCATTTGCACCAATTGCAAGAAGTCCTAGATTGTATTTTTATGTTTCTGCTTGCAGTCAATAAACTACCAGTTCAAATTCATACAGTTATGTTTTCATGCTGATATTATGATGACATTGTGTCTGTGTGGCAGGGTCCACGTGTTTATTTTTACTGTTTTATTTTTGCTTGTGAGTCTTGGATAGTTTTCTGTTCCTTAGATTTGTTATTTTATAATTTCTCAGGTATGTTAGAGATATTCTTCTCAACCCTCCTGCTTATGAAATTGCATCTACAATTCAAGGTGAGTTATAAACTGGCTGGAAGTGTTCATGATATTTATTAACTGTGAGTCCGCTATTTGTATGACGACTTAACCTCTGATGTGTTTTGTAGAAGCAACTTTTCTGTTTATTCATCTCATCTTTTATATAGCTTTTTGGTGCTGACTAATTTTATTTTCTCTTTTCCTTAACACAGCAACGTGCAAACTTATGAGCAATGTCACCTGTTCAATTCCTGAGTTTACTTGTGTTTCATCTGCAAAGGTTGTTTTCCGACCTTGTGAATGAGTTAATGCGACATAACTTTTAAATGCTTTTTGGCATACTTTCGATTACTTATCATATCAACTGTGGCCTTTTGCAACTGAATTGGTTCCATCATTGCTCTTGGAGTCTTGGTGTTGGAAGATCCTTTTATTTTATATTTTCTTATTTTTTACCCCTCTTAGTACATGGTTGTTATACCTATTCCCTATTAGTATGGTATTATTTTTTACTAATGGTATCATAATCTGCATCACATATATATCCCTGTAATTCACAAGCTTTTGTATGTTGCGCAGCTTGTGAAGCTACTTGAACTGAGGGAGGCTAATCATATTGAGTTTTGTAGAATTAAAAATGTAGTCGATGAAATTCTACACATGAATAGAAATTCTGAGCTCGGAGAAATCCTGGAGTTGTTGATGGATCCTACATGGGTGGCAACTGGGTTAAAAATTGACTTTGAGACATTAGTAAGTGGTTGAATTTGTTACTTTTCACTTTTTGACAAAAGAAAATAATTATTCATCCATCATAGATAAGTGATGAAGCAGCTAATGCTTTGCATTGGTTACTTACAGTCCATTAAATTATAACCTTGTTGCTTTTACGCAATCCGTGAATTTATAGCACGAGTAACCTTCCTATCCAACACACCCTCAGGCATGACAGAGTAGATTTTGTGAATGTCTGGTTCTTCTCATTTCAGGTTAAATATTCTATGCATGATTCTAACTATCCTTGTTCTTTTGCCAGGTAAGTGAATGCGAATGGACTTCAGTCAAAATTAGTGGAATGATCTCTCTAGATGGTGAAAATGATTCAAAAATCTGGTCTTCTTCTATTGTTCCTAGTGAGTTTTTTGAGGATATGGAGTCTGCATGGAAAGGTCGTGTCAAGAGGATACACATTGAAGAAGAGTTTAGAGAAGCAGAAGTGGCTGCTGAGGCTTTATCTCTTGCAGTAAGTCTAAGAGTTTAGAGAAGCAGAAGTGGCTGCTGAGGCTTTATCTCTTGCAGTAAGTCTCCAGTATTCATATGAGTTTATCATTTGTAAAGGCTGAGACAGTCTCTCTCTCTCTCTCTCTCTCTCTCTCTCTCTCTCTCTCTCTCCCCTTCTTTTTTCGCCCATTTTCCGAGTGATTCAACTATTTCACATGTTTGACGTTACCTCTTCTACAATTTAGATTTCTCAAGTCATACAGAAAATTGGAAAAACATGTGATATTTTATTTGGACATGAAATACTTAGAAAATTATATAGATATTTTTATATTCTTTGAACCCAACAGCATTCTACAATTTGGTAGGCTACTGAAGATTTCCTGCCTATCATTTCAAGAATAAAGGCCACGACTGCCCCACTTGGAGGCCCAAAGGGAGAAACATTATATGCTCGGGAGCATGAAGCTGTTTGGTTTAAGGGAAAACGGTTTATGCCTTCTGTATGGGCGGGTACACCTGGGGAAGAACAGATTAGACATCTTAAACCAGCTATAGACTCAAAAGGTGGAAAGGTAGCAGAAGAGTGGTTTACTACAGCAAAGGTAGAGGACGCTTTAACAAGGTGTTTATTTTTCTTGACATGGAAGCTACTTTTCTTCTTCGTTTTAAGGTTTCTGTTTCTTTTAATGTTTGAATGTTGATAAAATTAGTTCTTTACTGTTTCAGGTACCATGAGGCGGGGGCCAAGGCAAAAGCCAAGGTCTTGGAATTGTTAAGGGGACTTTCTTCTGAATTACAAGCAAAAGTCAACATCCTAGTTTTTGCTTCCATGCTTCTAATTATTGCCAAGGCTTTATTTGCCCATGTGAGGTTGGAAACAAACAACTTCATTTATCTTTTTAGCATTACTTCTCAAATCTGTACAGAGTTTGATGTGGTCTTTCATGTTAAATTGTTGGTTTGACAAGTCAACATAGATACTCTGTCGGCAATATTATGTATTTGTTTACTCTAGGCAGTATTTTTCTTGGGAATCTTCCAGATGGGAGGGAGAAGGGAGTGGGTTGAAGAATTTGATTGCTAAATGTGCTCTCTGTCTATTACACCTTTCTTTGTGACACTTGGATTTTGCAAATTGGTTTCTAGAAGAAATGAAATGAGACGAGACAAGGAAACCTGTTTCTCCCCTTTTTTATCAAATATATTTCAATATTTTTGAAAAAAATATTAGTTTATTAATATCAGATATATATTTTTACTAATAAGTTTATACTTTGAAAAACCATAGCAACATTTATAAATATAAATAAAATAAAATATATAAATATAATTATACATATATAGATAAATTTAAATATACGGGGTTAGGAATACATTTTCTTAGTCCCACCTCGTTCCCATCCTGGATTTGTCTACCCTATAAGATTGAATCCTTATGGGGTTACCATCCTTACATGAGTACTTGAGTTTTTTTTTTTTTTTTTTTCTTTCAAATTGGAATGTACTGCAAAATAACTTGTGAGATAATTTAATTGTATTCATTTAAAAAAAAAAATTAAAATTCTAAGGTAAATGAGTGTAGAATTTTTTAAACAACGATTTCCATTTTTAACTTAAAAATCAACAAAAGCTATTATTTTAAAAAGTAAATAAAATTCATTGATATTTTGAATACTACATGATTTTTATACTTACAAAAAGTTTTAATTGAATACCTATTAATTTTTATAGATTTTTAAGATATTATTTAAAATCAATATTAAATACTTCTAAATTTTTGTGAAATCTTTAAAAATTTGAATTAAATACTACATAATTTTTCAATTCCATAAAAGTTTATAAAAATTAATTAAATCTCGATTAAATATATCCCTAAATTTAGCAACATTTAAATGTTATAGAATCGAAACAATCTTAAAAACAAAAAACAAAAAACAAGACACCTAAACTAAACTAAAAAGAAAACGTTTTTGTTTATACTAATTTTGGAAAGGAAAAATAAATTGAAAATTAAGATTCTAATTAATTACTCAAACTTCTTTTTTATGAATATTAATTAATTATTCAACTTGATCCCCCTTTTCTAAGTACGAAAGCCAAGAAGATCCACTCCAAGAATTCACCGATTTCCTACAATTAGCTTTCCAAGATGTTCCGAATATCATATTCCATTGGATACTCCTTCTAGTTCTGTCCTGTTGAGCTTCTTAGCTCTTGAGAAAGCTTGGAATTAGATGGACTCTTCATGCGAATTTCGAATTGCTTTACTTTATTTACAATTATTACTTGCCTGTGCTAATTTCCTACACCATGCATGAGCATGTTATGGGTCTAAAAATATATTTGGAGGTTAATATCTTTTTTTAATCTTGCAAATAATTAGAGGTTATTTTGTGGATAAGCAATAACAGAGAAATATTAACATAGATATATATATATATATGTATATATAAACTTAAATATGTACAAATATTTTCTTCATGAAAAATCGTCCAGTGTACTTAAACAAATTTTACCAGCTAAAACATTTGCAACATGTCTCAACATTATGCGTTCATAGTAATTCCATTGACATCTACAGAAAAAAAAAATACAAAAAAAAAAAAAAAAACAAAAACGAAAATCATTAACATCAGAAAAGCTTATTCCTACTACTAATAATAATAATAATAATTTATCATATACTAGAAGTCTGGAACAGTTTCATTCAATAAATATCACAATCACATGAAAAATGAAAAATTTAAAAGAAAATCAGATTTATAACAAGAAAAATGTCTACATACCTTGGAATTAAGAAAGAAAGAGCAACTAAAATCTCATGAAAAAGGTTGAAGTAATCGATTAGGAAAGAGCTAGTTTACAGCAATCCATCTGTGCAACAAAAATAGAGAGGATTAATTTCAAGCTAATTGAGTGTTAAAAATTATATTAATAAACCGGTCAATAGGAGTATCTATTGTTTGTTATCCAAATAATTGTAAAAGACTTGGTCAATAGGAGATCTACTACTTTGTCTATGTTTTAGGAGTCTATTGTGGCATGTTTAAGGAGTTTGTTATGACTAGGAGTGGTCAGTCCACGTTTAAAGCTAGTAGTGGTTTGTTGGTTTTTCTTTGCTTATGTATTGCCTATTTAAAGGCCTTCAGTTTAATCAATTTATGTAAGAGGTTTTATCTTTCATGTGTCTCTTATTTCTTTCTATTATTTTTATTTAAAAGCTTGTATCAGTGGTATCAGAGCCAGTATGGTGAGTTGGAGAGTTTCAATAGTGAAAGCTTTACTTGTCCATATCACACTTATTTCTTTGTTTATCGTAGCAGTGATAAATGGCCTCTGAAAATTTTGTACAACCATCAATTCCTCATGTTGATGGTCATTATGATCATTGGAGCATGTTGATGGAAAATTTCTTTAGATCCAAAGAATACTAGCAGGTGGTTGATTCTGGTATACCTGAACCAGTAGCTGGTATTGTTCTAATAGAGGCACAAAAGACAGAGTTGAAGGCCTAAAGCTAAAGGATTTGAAGGCAAAAAATGACTTATTTCAGGCAATTGATCATGCTATCTTGGAGACAATTCTTAGCAAAGATACTTCCAAGCAAATATGGGATTCAATGAAGAAAAAATATCAAGGTTCATCAGGAGTGAAACACAACTTCAAGCTTTGAGAGAGGACTTTGAAACTCTACAAATTAAGGATGGTGAATCTGTAACTAGTTACTGCTCAAAGACTATGGGAATAGCAAACAATATGAGATTCCATGGTGAAAAAATGGAAGATGTGGCTATTGTTGAAAAGATCCTGCGTCCATTAGCCCTAAGGTATGATTATATTGTTTGCTCAATTGAAGAATCTAAGGATATTGATACACTTTCACTTGATGAACTGCAAAGTTCTTTATTAGTTCATGAACAGAAGATAAATCGTAGCATAACCATAGATGAGCAAGCTTTAAAGGCTTCTACTTATGCTCAATCCTCTAACTCAAGAGGAAGGGGTAGAGGTAGAGGTAAAAGAAAGGGAGGTCAAAGCAACAGAGATGGAAGCAGGCAATATTCAGAAGCTACTGATGATCAATCAGATGTTTATGGAAGAGGTAGAGGACATGAATTTGAAAAATCCAAGATAGAGTGTTACAGGTGCCAAAAGTTTGGTCATTATCGTTCTGAGTGTTATACAAAATTGCCAGCTGATATAGAAAAGAGGGAGAAGTCAAATTTTGCAGAAAATGAAGAAACAAAAGAAACATTATTGATGGCCAATCATGTTAAGAAGAAGCTTGAACCAGATGTTTGGTACGGAGATACAAGCTGTAGTACGGAGATATATATATATATATATATATTCCGGTTTTACCATTTTTTTTAAGGACGTAAATAGTTTGTTTCGTTTTTATTATGCTTTTTGGATGTAAATAGTTTGTTTCGTTTTGATTATGCTTTTAGGATGTGCTATATCTTGAATTATTATTATTATTTTTTTTTTCTGAGCAAATATATCTTTATATCTAACTGAACATAATTTTAAGTGTATGTCCACCAAGTTCGATTAAATATACTTCCAGAAATTTTTTTCCTTTTTTAAATTTATGCTTTTTTTTTTTTTTTTTTTGAAGTTTATGTATTACATCTATGTGTCTTGGTGTTTCGCTGTTGTTGCTTATCCAAAAAATTCATCGAGTAATTTAACCTCTAATGATTTGCGAGATAAAAAAAATTGTAATAATAATATGGCTTCAGTTTTTCTGTATGTTTCATTTCTAATTATTATTTTTCTTGGACTAGCTTAGCAAATTCCCCACTCAGCATAAGACATTAAAAACAAGACTTAAAGTCGATGCAAAACTCTTTCCCCTGCAAATATATAATTATTTTTCTTTTGCATGAAGTAATATATCCATTGAAATTAATGTTTCCAGAAATAATATATATACATATCTTTTTGGTTCATAATATTTTTAAGTTTTAACTATTTTATCATGAAGATCAAATATATGTCATGTTGCTTTTTTATGGTATTGATGAAATATTGATCGGCAATGCAATATTTTATCTTTACCATCTTAATTATGCAATATTTTGATTTTTATAGATAATGACATGTGAATGAATTATTTGATGCAACTTTCTTTAACAAAAATAATATGTGAATGAACTCTTTGATGCATGCAGCTTCCGATTGTTTGTTAATTTGTAGGTTATTCATGTTTGTTTTATCTTTGAAGCTAGCAGATGCTAATTATTTTTGTTGGTATTAGATACTAGCTAAGTAACTAGGCAGACTTTCTAATTTTTATATTATAGCCTTGTTGAAAAAACTTGATAAATTGTTCTTAGTCTGAGTAATTATCCGAATCCAATTAAGTATTATGATCCTTGCTAAGTGTTTGTTTCTACATTTGGAAAGCAAGAAAAAATAAATAAATAAATAAACAAACACAATCATATAATAATCAACTTGGAAAGCAAGGGAAAACCAAAAAAAAAAAAGAAAAAAAAGAGCTAGATCTAGAGAGAAAAGAAGAGAAAATTCTATTAATGAAATCTGATCTTTTATTAATTCTATATCCCAGGAGTACAGAGACAAAGCTTTTACAAAAAAAATTAATAATAATAATAAGACTGGGCCCTTCCAACTTCTAACAAAACTGGTTAGAAATAGCTAACTATAAGTGCTAAATAAGCATTTAGTTAAGGTTTATATTTATTCTTTAACAGTTTTATCATTTTAGTTTTTTCATCAAAAGAAAAATATTAATTTGTATGCCTATAATTTACTTTTATAATTAAACATTTTTGGTATTTTGTTTAGTTTTATAATTTAACATTTTTGGCATTTTGTTTGTATGTGAGCTGCAACAGTTAGCAAATAGCCACTACGCGAAAAATAAGCTCTAGCGACACATTATTAGCGACGCTACGAGATAAATGCGTCTAAAAAAATAAAACCGCGACTCTGAGGTTAATACGTCAGTAAAAATTCGACCAATCGACGACGCATAAAAAAAAGTTGTCGTCGAGAAGTCGCGAGAAACAAACACACACGACGCATAAGATTTAGAGTCGCTGAATAAACACAGTTATGCGTCGCCTATTAGTGTAACATTTTTTTTGTTTTGTTTCGCGTTTTTTTAAGTATGTAACAGTTGATTTTCTTTCAAATTTAAATAACAAGTGAAAATGTTTAAATATTCCGGAAAATATTTTATTGATATAAGGCGACGTATACACTAGTATGGGTCGCCCATTAGGGAATAAATTTATATTTTTGGTTGTTTTTTCTAAGTATTAAACAGTTGATATTCTTTCAACTTTAAATAACAAGTGAAAATGTTTAAGTAGCATGACATTTTTTTTTTTTGAAAAAAATATTTTAAAAGATTTATTAATGATATCAGGCGACAAGAAGAATTGTGCGTCGCCTATTAGTCTATTTTCATATACTTTTTTTGAAATTTTTAGTAAGTATTAAACAGTTGATTTCTTTCAACTTTAAATAACAAGTGATAATGTTATAGCTGCTTCACAGTGATTTTTTTTATTTTTTCAAATAAATGTTTAGCAAATATTTTATTGATATATGGCGATGCCTAAATACCATTATGCGTCGCCTATTATTGTCAAAATTTTTTTTTTTGTGTTTTTCTGATTTCCTTCAACCTTAAATAACAAGTGAAAATGTTATAGCTGCTTCACAGTGCTTTTGTTTTGTTTTTTCAAATAAATTTTTAGCTAATATGTTATTGATATATGGCGACGCATAAATACCATTATGCGTCGCCTATTATTGTGAAATTTTTTTTTTTTTGTTTTTCTGATTTCTTTCAACTTTAAATAACAAGTGAAAATGTTATAGCTGCTTCACAGTGCTGTTTTTTTTTTTTTTTCAAATAAATTTTTAGCAAATATGTTATTGATATATGGCGACGCATAAATACCATTATGCGTCGCCTATTATTGTGAAAAGTTTTTTTTTTTTGTTTTTCTGATTTCTTTCAACTTTAAATAACAAGTGAAAATGTTATAGCTGCTTCACAGTGCTGTTTTTTTTTTGTTTTTTCAAATAAATTTTTAGCAAATATGTTATTGATATATGGCGACGTATAAATACCATTATGCATCGCCTATTATTGTGAAAAAATTTTTTTTTTTGTTTTTCTGATTTCTTTCAACTTTAAATAACAAGTGAAAATGTTATAGCTGCTTCACAGTGCTTTTTTTTTGTTTTTTCAAATAAATTTTTAGCTAATATGTTATTGATATATGGTGACGCATAAATACCATTATGCGTCGCCTATTATTGTGAAATTTTTTTTTTTGTTTTTCTGATTTCTTTCAACTTTAAATAACAAGTGAAAATGTTATAGCTGCTTCACAGTGCTTTTTTTTTGTTTTTTCAAATAAATTTTTAGCTAATATGTTATTGATATATGGCGACGCATAAATACCATTATGCGTCGCCTATTATTGTGAATTTTTTTTTTTTCTGATTTCTTTCAACTTTAAATAACAAGTGAAAATGTTATAGCTGCTTCACACTGCTGTTTTGTTTTTGTTTTTTCAAATAAATTTTTAGCAAATATGTTATTAATATATGGCGACGCATAAATACCATTATGCGTCGCCTATTATTGTGAATTTTTTTTTTTTTTGTTTTTCTGATTTCTTTCAACTTTAAATAACAAGTGAAAATGTTATAGCTGCTTCACAGTGCTTTTTTTTTGTCTTTTCAAATAAATTTTTAGCTAATATGTTATTGATATATGGCGATGTATAAATACCATTATGCGTCGCCTATTATTGTGAAATTTTTTTTTCTTTTTTGTGTTTTCTGATTTCTTTCAACTTTAAATAACAAGTGAAAATGTTATAGCTGCTTCACAGTGCTTTTTTTTTGTTTTTTCAAATAAATTTTTAGCTAATATGTTATTGATATATGGCGACGCATAAATACCATTATGCGTCGCCTATTATTGTGAAATTTTTTTTTTTTTGTTTTTCTGATTTCTTTCAACTTTAAATAACAAGTGAAAATGCTATAGCTGCTTCACAGTGCTTTTTTTTTTGTTTTTTCAAATAAATTTTTAGCTAATATGTTATTGATATATGGCGACGCATAAATACCATTATGCGTCGCCTATTATTGTGAAATTGTTTTTTTCTTTTTTGTGTTTTCTGATTTCTTTCAACTTTAAATAAAAACTGAAAATGTTATAGCTGCTTCACAGTGCTGTTTTTTTTTTGTTTTTTCAAATAAATTTTTAGCAAATATGTTATTGATATATGGCGACGCATAAATACCATTATGCGTCGCCTATTATTGTGAAATTTTTTTTTTTTGTTTTTCTGATTTCTTTCAACTTTAAATAACAAGTGAAAATGTTATAGCTGCTTCACAGTGCTTTTTTTTTGTTTTTTCAAATAAATTTTTAGCTAATATGTTATTGACATATGGCGACGCATAAATACCATTATGCGTCGCCTATTATTGTGAAATTTTTTTTTCTTTTTTGTGTTTTCTAATTTCTTTCAACTTTAAATAACAAGTGAAAATGTTATAGCTGCTTCACAGTGCTGTTTTTGTTTTGTTTTTTCAAATAAAGTTTTAGCAAATATGTTATTGAGATATGGCGACCCATAAATACCATTATGCGTCGCCTATTATTGTGAAATTTTTTTTTCTTTTTTGTGTTTTCTGATTTCTTTTAACTTTAAATAACAAGTGAAAATGTTATAGCTGCTTCACAATGCTTTGTTTTTGTTTTTTCAAATAAATTTTTAGCAAATATGTTATTGATATATGGCGACGCATAAATACCATTATGCGTCGCCTAGTATTGTGAAAAATGTTTTTTTTTTTGTGTTTTACTAAGTATTAAACAGTTGATTTCTTTAAACTTTAAATAACAAGTGAAAATGTTTAAGCAGCATCACAGAGCTTTTTTTTTGTTTTTATTTTTCTTATTTCCGTCAGGCGACCCTCAAGCTTTTTGTGCGTCGCCTATTGACTTTTTATTTAAATTTTTTTTTCCTTTGGTTTTGTGAAAATATTTATCAATCTGTTTTACTTTTGGCATCAAATAATCTGTTAAAATATTGAAGCACATAACTGTGATGGTTGTTTTTTTTTTTGCATTAGTTGTATCAGGCGACTCTGAAGCATATTGTGCGTCACCTGTTCATCGTTTATTTTAATTATTTTTAATATTGTTTGAAATTTTGTAAAATTGGTATGTTTGAAACCAAAGTTCATGCAAAACAAATACTACCTTATGAGCGATTTTCACAAATTTGTCTACGATATTTTATATGTACAAACAAAAGCTATTAACAAAATCTAGCTATTTCTCTACCATGCATATATATATATTCTCATTGGTTTGAGATACTTGTGATCATCGCTGTTGCCCATTCATCTCTAAATTCGTTGACATTTTCAGCTTGTAACCAAGTGACACCTTCGTACTGAACATGAGAAACTTATGTTAATACATATAAAAATAATCATAAATATTAATTATTACATAATAGAAATATGATGAAATCATTAAATTAATAATAATTTACCATTCCTCTTAAGTCCCGGGGAGGAACTTTGCGCCTAATGATATCTCGCATTATCATCATCATATAGTAACCGCATTTCGTATTCCCGGGCTGCATCGGTGTCTAAATTTGCAAACAGTAAATTATGTGTAATATTAGATACGAATATATACAAATATTTAAATTAACTAACAACTAATAATGCTAAGTTTAATTTTTATATATAATAATTACCTTAGTATTTTGCCACCGAAGTTTCTTTTCAAATGTCTTTCCTTGGTTCCATGCAACGAAGGAACTATATAGAAATATAAATATTGTATAAGATTATACAATATATAGCTTCAAAAGTACAAATCCAATATATATAAGAACAATTAAGGAAAAATATTAGAGTTATTAATTAACTTACTCGTCGATCAAAGATTTTAGATCCTTATCAATTATATTCTTATGAGTCTTCAAAGAATCAAAAAACCATGCTACTGCTTTGTATAAATCAACAACACATAGCATCCAATGATTCCTAAAAACACCAATAAATATTTTAGTTAATATGATGTTTCTCGAAATGAATATTTTCATAACATAATTCAATAAAACTAACACAATATTACCTTGCACAGTAAGGAAATAACCATAGTTGATTATTTCTTGCATCTTGCCATCTACTCAATATATTTGATATCCGTTCATGAGGGTTTTGATGACCAACCGAAGCAATAATATCCGGATGAACAAAGCAATATTTCCCTTCGAAGGAGCCCGTCAATCCCTCACATAAATGCCTACATAATCCGATTACAAATAATTATAGTGTTTAATTAATTAAATTAAAGAATTAGTTATAAAGACATCCAAATTTAGTTTAATTACCTTATGTAGAATGAGATGCATTCGGAAGATAATTCTTGCATGTAACAAAAATCGTTTATATCGCTACTCGCTATGGCCAACTGTTGTTCTTCCCCAAAGATCTCTTTTTTCATATTAAAAAACCATAAATGATCGCTATCGACGTCCTTGATCCGACGTAGCAACTCTCGGATCGTTGGGGTAACGATTAAGGGATCAACATTATCATCTTCATCATTCTCAACATTTGACCTGTTCGAGCTTCCCCACAAAATATCAACAAACAACATTTAAAATAGAACAAAAATGAAATTATTTTAAACTTCATTAATATACATAGCTGCATCGAACAATACCTCCTTAGATGGCAAGATAACAAGATCTCTTGGCCATGCAACAAATGCACCTTCAACATCACCGACACGTATGATGTCAAATGATGGAATAGGCAAAGGTGCAAATCCATCAATAATGTCATCAACAGTTACCTTATAATTTGCTGCACCTAGCTTCACACCATGGCACATATCCGTTGGCAGCGAAGGTACCAAAGTGCCACGTGCTACTATATGGCCAACATTGCCTTGTGCAAGATTGCATTTTACACCCTGCAAAGTTTAAAAAAAAAAAAAAAGATTAATATATGTTCACATGACAATATTCCTTCAACTTAAAGACTCGATCCCATGACCTCATGGTGGTAGGTAAGACCCTTCAACCATGGGAGCTATATAGATAGTAACAACCCATTTAAACATACATACATAAATATATATATATATAAATAAATAAATAAATAAATAAATAATCAATCACCTCAGGATAGATCCGAGGAGCATCAATCCAAGATGTAGATTTGGTCCCATGAGCAGCAACATCATCGAATTGGGTGCCCGGAGCATCAACATCATCGGCTGGGGGGGTCCCATGAGCAGCAACATCATCGTCTTGGGTCCCATGAGCATTAACATCATCGGCTGGAGGGGTCCCTAGACCAGCAACATCATCGACTTGGGTCCCAGGAGCAGCAACAGTATCGGCTAGATGAGCGAGTGACGGAATCTGAATACCACATGCCGATATGAGGGCATCAACTTGGGCAGCGCTGCTGCTGCTTGAATTTCTGACGATCGCCATCAGACCTTTGAGCAGCGTCTCATAGATTGAATTGTTTCCACTTCCCTCCGACTTGGTCTTTTTTTGTGAACTCGGCTTAGGAGTATGGAAAAAGTTATTCACCGTGTATCCTTTGCCTCGACCCCTAAGCCTACCTCCATACTCTTCTTTTCCCAAAGCTTGTGTTAGGATATCCACAGGAGGTGAAGGCCGAATTTCTCCTTCTGTTGCCTTCTTCTTTAAGTCATTGTACAATATATTGTTTAAATGATTGAATATATCAGTTTATATAATAATGAACTAAATAATAATATATGCAACAAATATTCATATAAAATACAATACTCACAATTTTTTCCGCTACATGTTCAGTTTCTTCATTTGCATATTTTCCATCCTTCCCCATACGTGCCCGTATCGACAGGTCATCTCGGTCTACATAATCTTCAGTGCCTCTTTCAAGTTGCTTCAAAATTACAAATAAATTAATTTTAATAATGCATGCAACTGATCAAGTAACAATGACAAAATTATTATGGTTAAATGTAAATAAAAATAAATTGCATACAATGGCTCTTTCTAATCTCGCGTAGCCCATTGCACCCATCCTATGCGGATACTTATTTAATTGCCGTTTTTCCGAATATTTTTGACTTAATGCCTACAAAAGTTATAAACAAACATATTAGAAAACCCAAATACCATAAGTCACCATAACAAATTTTAATTTTTATATAAATAATGCCAGCGCAATTTAATACAACAGTACCGTGCCTTAAATAAAACTATACCTGAAATTTATCCGACAACCTTTGTTGTACAAAATCATCCCACACCTCTTGGCTTATGAATTCATAAATTGAGGGTTGATGCTTCAACTTTTCGGGTGTGTCAATATATGGTCGAACAAAAGATCTATACAAGTAATTCTTGAATTTTCTCCATTTGTCACAACAATCTTTTAAAGTTGCCTTCCTAAAACTATCATCCTTACCCGTATATTGCTGCAAAATTAAAATATATATATATATATATATATTTAGTAACATTGATTGACAAGTAAATGCGGTAAGTTAGAAATGCAAGTAAAATGCACATATACAAGCTGCAAATGCAAAAAAAGAATTATAAAATCTCCATCAATTAAATATTATTTATAATAAACAATATCTAACAATAATGCACTCCGTACCTTTATTGATGCCCATAGGTTATCTTTTAACGTATCAGACACATCTCTCCAATTAGGTATATTAATTGGTATTGTGCTCCTAGCCAACGAGCCC
The DNA here is from genome assembly GCF_031755915.1 of Ziziphus jujuba. NCBI lineage: Eukaryota > Viridiplantae > Streptophyta > Magnoliopsida > Rosales > Rhamnaceae > Ziziphus > Ziziphus jujuba. The sequence goes on along the minus strand of NC_083381.1, from coordinate 20,059,362 downwards.
TCCAAATTGTTTAGTCGAACGGCCTCAGAGTTAATAGCAACTCCAACCTCATTATATTGAGGTTCCAAGCTTTTGTTTCCCGCCAAATGCTTCCTAAGGCCTTTCATTGTTGTGGCCCCTCATTTTCTACGCCTTGGGGATGATGTATTCGGCCTTTCCATATCACTGGATGGTGATCCAGCGCCATCCCCATCCGAGAGGACATGTTCATTAAAAGAATCCATAATTCTACATACAAAAAACATAAACACAAATTAATATTACTAACAATATAGGGTGTAGTATAATGAATAAACCATTAATAACAATAATAAACGATAAATTCATGTAATTTATTTACCAAGTGATGCAGTAATAGTATCTTCTCTTAACATCTATCCTCTTTAACAGTCATTAACATTTTCAAAATTTGCATCCGGCGACTAAATCACTATGGATTTTGAGTCGCACAAACGACGTCGTTTTAAGACCCAAAACAGAGTCGTTTTAAGACCCAAAACAGAGCACCTCTGACATTTCCCACGCAAATTTAACCATATAAACACATAATACAAATAATAGCATATAATTTTGCTTTACATACAATCGAACCCCACTTAATAAATATAGCTATTTTTCCAAACGAAATTTAGCTAACCCATTGTCGACAACAAGCCATGATTTTGACAACATAAAACCCCACCAAAATTACAGTAACGAACAAATATTTAAAAAAAAAAACAAAAACACCAGCAAACAGAATTTTTTTTCCAGCAAACACATACACCACCGAACCCCAAAAGGGATGAAAAACAGCACACAAAAACAGCACACATACACCACCGAACCCCAAAAGGGATGAAAAATAGCACACAAAAACAGCACACCTTTACAAATCCAGCAATCAAGAGGAATTTCAAGCCACCACACCAGCGCCGGCGACGGCACGGCAGCAACCCAGCAACCAAATCCCGGCGACTATTCGGCAAAAACCCCAGCCACCCAGTGCGACGGAGAGAAGGTGAAGTTCGTGCAACCCAACCAGCGGCAAGAAGGAAGAAGCAGAGGAAGAAGGAACTTTGGGTATTTAGGAAAGAAACCCACAAAATCCTTCAAACCCTTGAAAGAAACAAGAATGCATAATGAGAGTGATCCTTCAAAATCTTCTCATACCCCCTAGATTGCTTCCAACTCTCTAGTTTCCGTACTAATGGTTAATGGTTGAAAAGAAAGCCCATAGATTAACGTGCCATTTTAGTTATAATATTTCATTAATATTGGGGTATAAAAAAATGTTATTAAAAACATTTTAGGGAAAAATAAAATATTTAAAGACACGTACAAACGAAAAAATGGAAATACAAAAAAAAAATAATAAAAATAAATCATAAAAAGCGACGTATACAGAATAAAATACATCGCCTATAAAATTTAAAAAGCATATAAATTTTAAGAGTTTTGAAATGTTAAATAAAAAATAAATATACTTGAAAGAAAATCAGACTGATTACAAAAAAAAAAAAAAAACTAATACACGCTGTTAAAATATTTTAACTAGTTATTTGATGCTGAGATAAAAAAAAAAAAGAAATTGGTATTAGGCGACGCATAGTACTGATTATGCGTCGCCTATTACTATAATTTAAAAAAGAAAAAAAAACTCTCTTGATATTGTTTAAATATTTTCACTGGTTATTTGATGCTCAACTAAAATCCCATTGTTAAAAATGAAGGTTTAAAAAAATATATATATAGGGTATTAGGCGACGCATAAGCATGATTATGCGTCGCCTATTACTAAAATTTTTTTAAAAAAAAAAAACTCTCTTTATCTTGTTTAAATATCTTCACTGGTTATTTGCTGCTCCAACAAAATCAAATTGTTAAAAATAAAGGTTTTAAAAAAATATATGAAAAAAAAAGGTATCAGGCAACGCATAAGATAGATTATGCGTCGCCTATTACTGTAATTTTTTTTAAAAAAAATCTGTTTATCATCTTTAAATATTGTCACTGGTCATTTGATGCTGGAAGCAAAATAAAATTGTTAAACAGGAAGCTTTGAAAAAAAACACCCTCTCTAACTAGTTTAAATATTTTACCTGGTTATTTGATACTGAGATAAAATCAGATTGATTAAAAAATAAGAAAACAAAACTCATTTATGTTGTTTAACTATTTTCACTGCTTATTTGATGATGGAAGAAAATCAAATTGTTAAAAAGCATGGTTTTTTTTAAAGAAAGAAAAAAAAAAAAAGAAATTGGGTATTAGGCGACGCATAGTATTGATTATGCGTCGCCTATGACTATAATTTAAAAAACATAAAAAAACAAAAAAAAAATCTCTCTTTATATTGTTTAAATATTTTCACTGGTTATTTGATGCTCAACTAAAATCCAATTGTTAAAAATGAAGTTTAAAAAAAAAAATATAGGTATTAGGCGACGCATAAGCATGATTATGCATCGCCTATTGCTAAAATTCAATAACAAAAAAAAAAAACTCTCTTTATCTTGTTTAAATATCTTCACTGGTTATTTGCTGCTCCAACAAAATCAAATTGTTAAAAATGAAGGTTTTAAAAAAATATATGAAAAAAAAAGGTATAAGGCGACGCATAAGATAGATTATGCGTCGCCTATTTATCTAATTTTTTTTTTAAAAAAATCTGTTTATCATCTTTAAATATTGTCACTGGTCATTTGATGCTGGAAGAAAATAAAATTGTTAAACAGGAAGATTTAAAAAAAAAACACCCTCTCAAACTAGTTTAAATATTTTACCTGGTTATTTGATGCTGAGATAAAATCAGATTGATTAAAAAAATAAAAAAACAAAACTCATTTATGTTGTTTAACTATTTTCACTGCTTATTTGATGCTGGAAGAAAATCAAATTGTTAAAAAGCATGGTTTTTTTGAAAAAAAGAAAAAAAAAAGAAATTGGGTATTAGGCGACGCATAGTACTGATTATGCGTCGCCTATGACTATAATTTAAAAAACAAAAAAAAAAAATCTCTCTTTATATTTTTTAAATATTTTCACTGGTTATTTGATGCTCAACTAAAATCCAATTGTTAAAAATGAAGTTTTAAAAAAAAATATATATATAGGTATTAGGCGACGCATAAGCATGATTATGCGTCGCCTATTACTAAAATTCAATAACAAAAAAAAAAAACTCTCTTTATCTTGTTTAAATATCTTCACTGGTTATTTGATGCTCCAACAAAATCAAATTGTTAAAAAGGAAGGTTTTAAAAAAATGTATGAAAGTGCAACTCGTTGAACATACTTACATCGAGCAATTGGACTATGGGTCCTTGCTTTAGACCAATTTACAATTGTTATATCCTATCTCAAATTATGTCGTGAGATGTGTTTTTGTGTTTGTGTATACTCATCATATAAAAAGAGCATTGATAGAACTGTTTTATATTTTTAGATTAATTGACTTGGTGTTCATTGGAATGCTATGTGAAAATTTTTTTTGAATGTAATTTTAAAAAAAGTGACACAAATTAAAAAATAAATTTTAATTACTATTGGATAAGGCGACCCTTATATACGTAAATGCGTCGCCTGTTTCTATCAATGAGTCGCTAGATCATATACCTTTTTAAATGTAAAATTACCATTTTAGAATTATTGCCAAAAGTTTAAGAAGGAAATAAACAGTACTTGGAGAAACTTATTTGTTTTAAACGAATTAAAAAAAGAGCGTCTATGAAACTGTTTATCCTTTAGCGACACAGTTTATCTGTATACGTCGCCAATTTATCCAATTTCTTAAAAATTTTGGCGCGTTTTCAAAATTTACGCGGGATTTTGAATACCATTTCTTTTCACAAAATATGTGTTAGTACACTTCATAATAGGTGCTAGAATTGGAAGCAATCTAAAAGATACTTGAAGAGTGGGATATTTCGTGTTTAATTTTCCATGTGCTTGCATTGCTATCTGGAAGTTGGATTTCTTTCTTCGTGGATTCGTCTTTCTTCGTCAACCTCGTGGTTAGCTTGGATTCTTCTTTCTTCGTCTCCCTCGTGGTTAGCTTGGATTCTTCTTTCTTCGTCTCCATGGTTTCGGTGAGTTTCTTTTTGCTTTATGATTGGCGGTGACATGTGGTGGATTGGGTTATTTTTTATTTATTTATTCATTATACCCGAAGGTTAGGTTCGTTGGGTTTTCTTAATCTTGTTTTTGTGGATAATTTGTTTTCGATGGGTTAATTTTGCTTTTGCCAATAATTTGTTTGCGATGGGTTTTCTTAATCTCGATTTTGTGGATAATTTGTTTGTGATGGGTTTTTTTAATCTTGCTTCGATGGGTTTCTTAATCTTGCTTTTGTCGAAAATTTGTTTGACATGGGTTTTCTTAATCTTGCTTTTGTCGATAATTTGTTTGCAATGGGTTTTCTTAATCTTGCTTCGATGGGTTTCTTAATCTTGCTTTTGTCGATAATTTGTTTGCGATGGGTTTTCTTAATCTTGCTTTTGTCTGAAATTTTTTTTATGATATTGTTCTGTTTAATTAGATTGGTAGGGAAATGGATAAATCGTGGATAACGAAGGATAGAACCTCAAGCGATTTTGCTAAGGGGGTGAGTGAATTTTTGAAATTTAGCATGGAGAATGCCAATGATTGTAATGCCATACGGTGTCCTTGCATGCAATGCGGGAATATGAAAATCCATACTATTAGGGATATTAAAGGCTATATATATTGGAATGGGTTTGATGTCAACTATCGGCGATGGATTTGGCATGGTGAGTCATGTGCTGATGGTATTAGACCATCTTCTCATTTTGGGAATATTAATGTAGAATATAATGAAAATGATAGTAGTAGTAAGGAAGACGTGGCTTTCAATAGCTTAGACATGACCCGTGCTGCATTAGAAACTTTTGATAATGATCCTAACGAATTTGCTACCTTATTGGAGGATGCGGAGAAACCTTTGTACCTAGGTTGTACCAAATTTACCAAGTTGTCGGCTTTGGTTAAATTATACAACTTAAAGGTAAGATATGGATATTCTGATAAGAGCTTTGATGTACTGTTGCAATTGTTATCCCAGATGTTGCCAAATGACAATGTGTTGCCAACCTCCATGTACAATGTTAAGAAGACTTTGAGTGCTTTGGGAATGGAGTACATCAAGATTCATGCATGTCCTAAAAGTTGTATTCTGTTTAGGAAGGAATATGTGGACCTTAATGAATGTCCTAAATGTGGATCTGCTAGATGGAAAATTGATAAGAATGGAGTTGCTAGCAATATTCCAAATAAAGTTTTATGGTACTTTCCTATTATTCCGCGTTTTAAACGATATGTTTCGTAGTGTTGAAACAGCTAAGAATTTGACATGGCATGCCAATGGGAGAAAGGTTAAGACAGGGGAAATGTAACACCCTGCGGATTCTCCATCTTGGAAGTTGGTTGATCGTTTATGGCCAAGCTTTGCATCCGAAGATAGGAATTTGAGACTTGGGATAGCGGCCGATGGAGTTAATCCACATAATATGTTGAGTAGTAGGTATAGTTGTTGGCCTGTGATGACGTTTGTGTATAATCTTCCTCCTTGGTTGTGTATGAAGCGGAAATTTATGATGTTAAGTCTTCTAATTTCTGGACTGAAGCAACCAGGAAATCAAATTGATGTATACATGGAGCCGTTAGTTGAAGACCTGCAGCGGTTGTGGAATGAGGGTGTTACGGTCTTCGATGCTTACCGTCAGGAGAAATTCACGTTGAAGGCAGTGTTGCTATGGACAATAAATGATTTCCCAGCTTATGGACACTTGTCCGGTCATGCGGTGAAGGGATATTATGCTTGTCCAATTTGCAGTGAAAATACTTTTGCTACAAGGCTAAAGCATGGAAAAAAAATGAGTTTTACCGGGCATAGAAGATTTCTTCCTCCAAATCATTAATATAGAAGGCAAAAGAAGGCTTTCAATGGATTTCAAGAATTTGGAGTGCCTCCAAAACCGTTGACTGGAGAAGAAATATTAGATAAGCTTAATGCAATGAGATTTGATAACTCACACAAGAGGAAAAGGACTGTTGATTCTGAAGAATGTTGGAAGAGGAAGTCCATTTTTTTTGAATTGGAATATTGGAAATTTCTCCATGTGCGACATAATTTAGATGTCATGCATATTGAGAAAAATGTTTGTGAGAGCATATATGGTACATTGCTCAATATTCCTGGTAAGACGAAGGACGGAGTTAATGCTCGGTTAGATTTACAAGAAATGGGTTTGCGGAAAGACTTGGCCCCTAAGCCTCAAGGTAATCGAACTTTCCTACCACCGGCCTGCTATACATTATCAAAGCATGAGAAGAAATTGTTTTGTAAGTGTTTAGCGGACTTAAAGGTTCCAGATGGTTATTCTTCAAACTTTAGGAATCTTGTTTCAATGGAGGACTTAAAGATGGTAGGATTGAAATCTCATGATTGTCATACATTGATGCAACAACTCTTGCCTCTTGCAATTCATGCAATCCTTCCTAAACATGTGAGACATGCAATTGCAAGACTTTGTTTTTTCTTCAATGCAATTTGCAAGAAGTCTATCATTGTTGCTGAATTGGAAAATATTCAAAATGATCTTGTCACAACTTTGTGCCTTTTAGAGAAATTCTTTCCACCATCATTTTTTGATGTAATGGTTCATCTAACTATACATTTGGTTCGAGAGGTAAGATTGTGTGGACCAGTACATTTCAGGTGGATGTACCCGTTTGAGAGGTACATGAAAGTATTGAAAAGTTATGTTCGAAACAAAAATCGGCCAGAAGGTTGTATTGCCGAGGGTTACATATGTGAAGAAGTGATTGAGTTTTATAGTGAATTTCAGAGAGGATTAGATGCAGTTGGAAACCCAATTGGTAGATATCAAAAGTTAAATGATAATGATGATGTTGGTGCCCCATTTAAAGGTGGAAAAAATCAATCAATTGATCAACAACTTTGGGAGCAAGTTCATAGATATATACTTTTGAATACACCAGAAGTGGAACCGTATGTCAGGTGCGTATATACATGTTAATGTATAAAAATAGTTGATATTTTTAATATATATATATATATATCAACATGTATAATTTAGTTGATATTTTGAATATATTAATAGGCATCGATAAGTTGATATGTTGGATATTTTTATTAATTACAACAACTTTTATTTGTTTTAGTATTCATTTTGAAGTCTTGAAGTCAAGCAAAAAAAATCGAGGAAAAAAAGAAAAATGGTTTCAAGACGAACACAAACGTACATTTACGTACTGGTTACGTGATAAGGTATGGGAAAGTTAAATATTCAATATATAATATCATTTTTTTAGCTTTAAATTTTCATATTTTTCTATTGACTAGATTGCACAAGAGCGAAGTCAACCTAACCACACAGTGTCTGAAACATTACGATGGTTAGCCCATGGTCCGCAATGGGTGGTAACGAAACATGAAGGATATGTCATTAGAGGGGTTAGATTTAACACTATAAATATGGATAATAAGAGGGTCACCCAGAATAGTGGTGTCAAAGTTATTGCCAAAAGTGAGCATTTTGCTAGTGCTAAGGATAATAACCCAATTTTAGCCGAGATGACATACTATGGGATCATAAGAGAGATTTGGGACGTCGATTACACTATGTTTCGAATTCCAGTGTTCAAGTGTGATTGGGTTGACAGCAGTGGTGTGAAAGTTGATGAGATGGGGTTTACATGTGTTAACTTTAGTAAAATTGGATATAAATCTGACCCATTCATCATGGCTTCACAAGTTCAACAAATATTTTATGTTGAAGATCAACTTGACTCGAGATGGTCTGTTGTTTTAACTCCACCACGACATTGTACTTTGGTTGAAGAAGAATTGGTTGAAGAAGATGTTCTTGGCGATACTACAATGGCTCACAATCCATTTTCCATACAATTGCCAAGTGTTGATGAAAATGATAATGAGGATGAATGTGAGAGTGGCTATGTTCGTAATGACTGTGAGGGGATATGGATAAACAATATCTTCTAAATAAATTGGTACGTATATTTATTAACTTATAATTATATTTTAAGTAATATTTATTTATTCATTGTGTGTTTTTTTCTTATGTGTTTTACACTTTAATTAGGAGAAACCTTAAGAAGGTAAATATTCATTAAATTTTCATTTGCCAAATTACAATTTAATTTATTAATTATGATTAAGTTTTTATTAATTTATTTTGCGTCAGTGCTAACAAATTTTTTTATTTTTCCATATGCAGTATGAGGGCGTAATATCGTCAACTCGAGTACATCAACTTCCATCTCAATAAGTATGCATATATATGTAAAAATATGTCAATGAGATGATATTTAATTATATTGATTATTGTTTTGTTATGAACAAGTATTTATTTTAAATTTTTATATTCTAATTATTTTGGACGAAGTTAGTTTGGGTTTTTTGCTATTATAATTAATTTTATATTTTAATAAATTTTTATGAAGATAAATCTAAAAAATAAACGAAATGGCGGTTTATGAATATAACTAAAAGTCGCCTAAAATATATAACGACATATAATAAGATCAATTTGGCAACTCTTATAATTTTTAGCGACATAAGTATATTGTTGTATAAGTCGCTAAATAGGTAAAAGAGTCGCTAAAATTTAATAAATATGCGACTCTTATAATTTGTCGCTAAAACATGAACGGTCGCTAATATGGGGACACTAAAAACTCCTCGCTAATTGTTACGGGTCGTTAAAAAACCGATCCACAAAATATGTCGCTAAAAATAATACGTCGCTAAATAGGGGACAAAAACGCGTCGCTAAAAATTAATGAGAAGCTATTTTAGAGACACTAAAAAATAGTCGCTAAAAATATATGGTCGTTAAAAGAGAGACTCACATAATGCGTCGCTAAATAGGCGACAAAAACAATGTGTCGCTAAAAATGAATGAGTCGCTATTCATTAAGAATTTTTAGCGACATAATTATTTGGCGACTAATCACGTACGTGTCGCTAAAAATTTATTAGCGACTTTATTATAAAGAGTCGCTATTTTATTAGTCGCTATAAGTACATCACTGTATGAGTCGCTAAAAATTAAATGTGCGTCACCAAAAATTATTATTAGGCGACTGTGATTATGCGTCGCCTGTTATCTTATATATCTCGCGACAAGACATTTGGCGACTCTGTCAAATGCGTCGCTGTTTATTTAGTGCGACGTAGTATTTGCGTCGTGTATCAGCTCGATTCTAGTAGTGAGCTCACTTTCATAAGTTTTTGAATTTTGTAATCTCTTATTATAAAAGCTTCCTTGGGATGAAATGATGAAATGAAGGTGCCGAAGCCCAAGACTTCGTGTTTCGTTTACTTCCTTTCCTTTTCTTTTTGTTTTTTTAATCTGAAATATGTTGTTAAAAGAAGCAGGAAGATTTGAGTTTATATAGCTTAATTAAAACTGGAAAATTAACATAGTGACACTAGCATCCATGGTTAATCCAACAACTACAATTTATATATATATATATATATATTCAATTAGAATGAAGCTCATAAACGGCTGGTTAATTACAACTGGGTTAAATCATGCATCTTGATAAAAGATTAGGGGAATTTGGCCCTTTACCCTCCTTGGCAAGGCGGTAACGAAATATACCCCCTCTCTTTCATTTTTTTTTTTCTACCCTTTAATATCAATTATAACCTTAAAATAATTTTAAAAGACATTCATATCCTGTTATATTAATTTCCAATCTATTTCTACAAAAAACTTTTACTTCACCCCATTACACATCATATCCCACATCCCACACCACGAAGAATCCTTTTAACTTTTCAACTAAAAAACAAAAATCTATTTTTTTTCTATTTTTTAATCCACTTATAAGCATCATCAGTTATTTTTTTTTTTTTTATTGCCGTGTGTGATGTATATATATTGTGGATTTCATATTTACATCAAATACTTAGAATTTTAAGAATATATAACATTTTTTGAGTACAATGTGATATGTTTAGGAATGTGAATTGCTTTATTGATGTTTAAAACTGGTTAAAAATTTATGTTAGATTAAGGTTTTTATATGGAAGTTATTAAAATCTAAGTTTTAGGATAGATTGACACTGGGTATCAGTAGGAAATGAAAAGACGAAAAAAAGGGGACCGATTTGGCTTGAAACGGTGGCCGGAGGTGGGAGAAAATTCCGGGTCGTAATTCGGGTACGAGACCCGGTTCAGGCGGGTTAGGGTCGACCGGCTGGAGGTTGAAGGAGAAGCGAACGACGTGTCGTATTTTACTAACGACATGTCGTTCGGTCGGCCATCCTTACAACACGTTGTCCTATTAAGACGACATGTCGTTAATTAGAAACGACGTGTCGTGTTTTTGCGTGTGTAACGGACTACTTGCCATTTTGCTAACGTAATCGATGATGTCAGCCTTTTTTTTTTTTTTAATAAAGAGTTTTGGGGTTCAAAAGGAGAAAAAAATATGGAGTTGATTAAGGTTTATAGTTTGGCACAAGCTTAAAAATTAAAACTGATATAAATTAATTTTGGAAGTGATAAAAAATGTGGAATTGGTTGGATAAATAAATGTGTTTGATCAAATTTTATGTTATTTTAAGTTGTTTATACGTAGTTATATATATATATATATCTATATATACATATATATACACTTTAAATGTAGATGAAAATGAGCAGCATTGGCAATTTAAATTGAAATGGTTATTTTGTATTGTTTAGAATTATATAAATTATGTATTCATAATTTAGGATTATGGTTATTTATATATGCATATATAGTTGACTATGTGGCTAAAGGTAGTTAAAAAGTTATTAATATTGTCAAGTTACATTTATAGGTTGTATTTTATAATGGCACCAAAAAGGAATTTACGATCTCAATCGAAGAAGGGAGTTAAGAAGATGCAAACTAAGAGACGCGGTGGCAGCATATCAGCACCCAACTCTAAGCCTCGACGAACTACTAGGCAACAATCCAAAGCTGAGAAAGAAACCACCAAACTTCTAGGGCACGTTCCACTCTCCTCTTCCTCATCTAAGATGGTAAGTTTTACATTCATTTATGTAGTTTGGTGCGGTAAGTGATAATACATCTGTCGGTATTTATTCATGAATGTTATATTGATGACATTTTATATTGTATCTATTTAATTATTTGGCAGTCATCCATCAAAAGCCGTTATCCCATATGGGAGGCATCTCGAAGCACATATTCATGTGATTCGACACTTCGTAGCTATGTGCGTGGGAAGTCACCCAAACTTAGCGTGCCGTGGTGGAGATGTGATTATGTAAGTCTATACATATATTTAAAACAATTCTGACTAAGTTTCCCAATTTGTGGATAATGACGTTACGATCTAATTTTCAGGTGTACATCCCTGTCAACAATGGAGGTGCCCATTGGTTGGCAGCATGTGTGGACTTGAAGGCTCGACATATTGATTTATATGATCCAAATATGGGAAATAAATATGTCCAGGATAAAGAGTTGGACAATGTGAAATGCCTTAAGTATATGCTGCCTTACCTGTTGAGGTATGGGGGATATTACGAGAAGAATCCGGAAGTGCTTCCCACTTTAGAGCCATTCACGATGACCATGATCAAAGATGCACCCTGCCAAGATAATGGGTATGAATGTGTTGTCATTTTCAACCACTTCTATTGCTGCTGTTTAATTGTGCTTACGTGTGGAAATTCACGTGATTGGTTTTCATTAATGCTATTCTGTAGGGGTGATTGTGGTGTCTTCGCTTTGAAATTTATTGAATACAAGAGCAGTGAGGAGAACCTTTTATCTGGCCCAGAAGACATTAGCTTGTTTAGAAAAAAATATGCTGGTGACTTATGCTTTAATAAATTTTCAATGTAGATCGTATGTTTAATATTATGACATCCTATATTAATGGTATCTTAATATGCAGAATCTAGCTTTAATAATGATAACCGTTGACAAAATAAGAGAAAAGAAGACCCTTGGTAGTGATAAAAATTCAAACAAAGATGATTACCGATACGCTTTCGGTAACATCAATTCACATATTTTTTGACTCCAAAGAGTCCATTAATGCGTGTTTCCGACAAAAACATGCAAAATATACATTCATCACTGACCCTAAACAGAAAAAACCCCAAAAGTTTGGAAAAAGTTCTCAAATTGGCAAAAAAATTTGATTACCGTAAGTTTCATCGGTAATTACCGAAACTCCAGTGTTAATCGTATTTTATCAATTTTTTGGCCCCCAAAAGTCCCCTAATGAGTGTCAAATGCAACAATATGCAAAATATACGTTCTTCAATGATTCTAAGAAGAAAAAATCCCAAATGTTAGGAAAAAGTTCTCAAATTGGCAAAAAATACTTGATTACTGTAGGGGCTTCGGTAATTACGGATGAAACCTATGGTAATCCATTTAAACTGGCTAGAAAATTTACCAAAGATTTCATCGGTAATTACCGAAGGCTCTACGGTACATTTGACAACTTTTTTGGCCCCCACAAGTCTCCTAATGTGTGTTAAATGCAAAAACATGCAAAATATATATTCTTCAATGATTCTAAGGAGAAAAACCCCAAAAGTTAGAAAAAAAATTTCAAATTGGCAAAAAAACATGATTACCGTAGGGCCTTCGGTAATTACCTATGAAACCTACGGTAATCAGTTTAAACTTGCTGGAAAAATTACCGACGATTTCATCGGTAATTACCGAAGGCCCTACAGTAATCACATTTGACAACTTTTTTGGCCCCCACAAGTCTCTTAATGTGTGTTAAATGCAACAACATGCAAAATATACATTTTTCAATGATACGAAGAAGAAAAAATCCCAAACGTTAGGAAAAAGTTCTCAAATTGGCAAAAAATACTTGATTACCGTAGGGCCTTCAATAATTACCAATAAAACCATCGGTAATATTTCCAGAAAGTATAAATCTATTACCGTAGGTTTCATTACCGAAGGCCCTACGGTAATCAAGTTTTTTGGCCAATTTGAGAACTTTTTCATAATGTTTGGGGTTTTTTATTCTTGGTATCATTGAAAAATATATATTTTGCATGTTGTTGCATTTAACATACATTAAGGGACTTGTGGGGACCAAAAAATTTGTCAAATGTGATTACTGTAGGGCCTTCGGTAATTTTTCCAGAGGGTATGTGTTGGTTACCGACGGTTTCATCGGGAATTACCGAAAGTGTACAGTCATCGTATTTCTTTTGGAAATTTTGAGAAATTTTTAAGCAATTTTGGGATTTTCTCTCCTTAGGATAATTTTAGAATTCATATTTTGCATGTTTTTGCATTTAACACACATTACGGGACTTGTGGGGCCCAAAAAATTGGTAAAATGTGATTACCATAGGTGTTTCGATAATTACCGATGAAACCTTCGGTAATTTTTCCAGAGGGTATGTGTTGGTTACCGACGGTTTCATCGGGAATTACCGAAAGTGTACAGTCATCGTATTTTTTTGGAAAATTTGAGAAATTTTTAAGCAATTTTGGGATTGTCTCTCCTTAGGATAATTTTAGAATCGATATTTTGCATGTTTTTGCATTTGACACACATTATAGGACTTGTGGGGCCCAAAAAATTGGTAAAATGTGATTACCATAGGTGTTTCGGTAATTACCGACGAAACCTTCGGTAATTTTTCCAAAGGGTATGTGTTGGTTATCGACGGTTTCATCGGGAATTACCGAAAGTGTACAGTCATCGTATTTTTTTGGAAAATTTGAGAAATTTTTAAGCAATTTTGGGATTTTCTCTTCTTAAGATCATTTTATAATCCATATGTTGCATGTTTTTCCATTTAACACATGTAAGGGGACTTGTGGGGCCCAAAAAATTGGTAAAATGTGATTGCTTTAGGGGTTTCGGTAATTACCGACGAAATCTTCGGTAATTGTTCCACAAGGTATATGTTGGTTACCGAAGATTTCATCTGGAATTACCGAAAGTCTACAGTCATCATAATTTTTTGGCCAATTTGAGAAATTTTTAAGCAATTTTGGGATTTTCTCTCCTTAAGATCATTTTATAATCCATATGTTGCATGTTTTTTCATTTAACACACGTAAGGGGACTTGTGGGGCCCAAAAAATTGGTAAAATGTGATTGCCATAAGGGTTTCGGTAATTACCGACGAAACCTTCGGTAATTTTTGAATAAAAAACAAATTGAACGTTGTCATTTTTTAATGCCGTTTGATCACTTACTTTGTCAGAATTTATCATTAATAAGGCTACATTTAGCATGTTATTGGTTGGAACACACATGATTGAAGTTGCCGGATGGAATTGTGGTGATTTTTTTACAACGGTGTACAAATGTCAATTACCGACGATGCATCGGTCATTACCATTGGGCAGTAATATCATCCATGCAATAGTAAGAAACATACAAACAACTGAACCAAAAACTGAACACGGAATGATATGTTATCAAACATGCAATAAACTGCATCCGTCTACTTTTTCAAGTTAAAAATCATAAATGTAAATGTAATTATGGCAAAAACTGATAAAATTGTAACTTTACAATACTATACCACGATGAATGTTGAACGTACATGAACAAGTGCTGTCAAAACTGATATACTAGCAAAGAGAAAATATTTAACCAAATAATACACAGACAATCATGTTTATCTAGCCAATGCATTGAAATTGCAAGTAAGATTTCAGTGTGTTCCAAGTATATATCTTTCTATAATATCAATTCAACTAAGTGAATTTGTTTTAGCTGCAAGATGAATGAGTGCTCGCTTAAGTGGTGTGAAGCTTCTTGTATATCTGCACAAAAGGACCGAGCTCGATCTCCCTATCAAGAAGCTGCTTGTGCAGATTTTCAGATTCCTCATCGGTTTTGTTCATTGCATCTGTAAACAAACACCAGTAAAATAAAGGTTAAAAGTAATTAAGATAAAGTAGCTTATTATCAAATTTGGCTTCTCTACATTAATTCTTTTATGTTTAAGCATAGCCACTAGGTACGAAACAATAGAATAAAACATGTGCTTGAGCACAAAGAAACTACACAATGTAGATTTCCAACTATAAATTATCATATTCTATACCTGGAAGCCTTTGGAGAAGGGAAGCAAGGGAATCGAACCTCAACATTTCTTCCTTTTGTCTCTCAAGCTCATGTAGCTTCTCCTATGTAGCAGCCAACTCTGTTGTTCTAATAATTCTGCACTGTGACCATACAAACAGGAGAAAATGTTTCACAATCAACACAATAAATTCGCACTACCTAAAGAAAGCAAGATAAATATTACCTGATTTCTGAGCTCCATAATGCGTGGTTCATTTTCCAAATTCTCCCCTGTGAGTTTAAATAAATTCAGGATCTGTTTCTCCATGCATAATTCAATTGTGCTGGACTGATATATATATAATTAAAAAAAAAAAAAAAGAACTAGCAGATATCTCCATGCATAATCCAATTGTGCATGACTGATATAACAAAAACTAGTAGATAACAAGAAAAGAATAACTAGCTAGCTGCAGTGTTTCTTTGCGAATTTCATCTCTAAGATGATAATTGTCAAGTTGCAAAAAAATATCTAGGAAAAATAATCAGAACATAGACTCAAGTATCACAATAGCGAAACTACTATATATTGGGAAGGCATAAACCACCATGCTCATTAATAAACCATATAAATCAAGCACAAAAGTCATTGTATTAGCACAATACCCAATATTCACTAACAAGCATTTTAAAAAGGGGTTGATGCATACACTTTATGCACTTAAGTACTATAGACAGATTCCCAAATAAGAGAAAAAGCTTATGTACGTACATTATTTTGAATTTTAACTTGATCGAGCGAAAGTAAAAATTGATGGTATGCATCCTTGTCAAATAAAAGCTTCCTTAACTCGTCAACACTAAAAAATATCCAATCAAAAACAAGAGAATGATAAATATTTATCAATAATGTTTAACCCAACTGCAAAATAACATATCCAAATGAAACAAGAGAATGATAAATATCAATCAATAATGTGTAACCCAACTGCAAAATAACATATCAAAGCGTAAAACATTACAATAATCAAATGAAATATGAAGTTTATGACTTTTACAAAGATGACTAATATTTTCACAAATAGTAAAACAGATTATTTGTTAAGTAGGCTTTAGAAAAATAAAATTAAATGACATAACAAATGTATAAGTAGAAATTAGTTTTCTCTTCATAACAGAAAGAGAAGGAAATAAGCAAGTGGTGATGATACTATTAGAACAGTTTGATAGAATACATGCTTGTCTAAAGATTAATCAACCTAGTTCCATAAAGTCATATGAGTAATCAATATAAAATTTAGTCATGAGCATGAGGAACCTCACGTCTTATCCTTCAAAACAGCAATTACACCCACAAGCCATACAATAGATGGTTTGACTAACAAAAAAATTTGTATTATCATAATTTCTACACAAAATAACCAATAACCCCACTTCCTTTCTACACAAAATGACTAATAGAATATATTTGTATTGTACTCTACTTTCACTCTATTACCTTCAATGCCCATCAAAAGACCTCAGATTTTCTTCTCACAGAAGCAAGCAACCAAAGAAGCAAGGCATACCATAATTATTCATTCCAACCCATATCCCAAGTGGCATATCAAATACAGTCAAGCAATGAGTTGTATCAAACACCACTGCATCACTAAAGATCTTATATGACTTGACAGAAGATGCATATGACCAGACAATGTTCTATAGTTGGTTGTTTGAATCAAGTGTATACTCAAATTTGAAATTAGGGTATTTGTCCTAAATATTTCTGCACATATACAAGTCTATGCTCTCATCTTCTGGGTCTAATTTCCTGAATGACTGCAAAAATACCAAAAGTGCACAATACCAAAAGTGCTAATAATAAATCACAGTTTCTCTTATTTCCATGCCCTTAAAAAAAATGGTGGGTTTTTGAAATTTTTTGAAAAAATACCCAATTCAAGTGAGAAATTGATGAGAAATTACAGATATTTAAAGAGATACCAGGGGACAAAGTAGCCCGAAATGGCCATGGTTCAAACAAAATGTTGGAAAACAAAAGAGAAAAGAAGAGCAGGAAAGACAAGAAATGGGGAGGCAAGCAGAAAGTGTTATCTGTTTTTTTTTTTTTTTTTTCGTCATGAAACCAAAACTCACCCGAAATGCTTCTTTGTGTTGGAAGAATTACAGAAAAGGCCGAAGCTCGAAGAAGAAGAAGAAGATGAAGAATGCTTCTACGGGAGATGTTCATGGCAAGAACAACGGCCACAGCAGAAAACCTATAGTGCGCCTTAACAGTCAAAATCCAGTCCACAAATTCTTTCCGAGCCATCAATGAAGCACCATTCGAGCTCAAATCGCTGAAACAGACATGGGTCTCTTCCTCTTTAAGGATTAGAGAGTCAAGCTAATGATCTTCCCAGAATAAGTCATTTTCCCTCGCTCTTGAGTTTAAAGACTTTAAAATTTGCATTACCCATTACACAAATCATCTCTCTCCCAAGCTCTGTTCGCCATTCTGTCTCACTTTCTCTTCCTCTTTTCTTTGTGCTCCGTTCATGTCGTTCAGGTTCAGGGGAAAAAGAGAATACACATGCCCTTTCATTAATTCTTTCTTTTGAAAGGATAATTTAGGAATATTGAAAAATAAAAGGGCAAAACAAAAAATATTGAAACCAAAGGGGTAAATTTCCTTAGAAGGCTTTCAATACGCGTACCAAAATCTCACCTACAAACCACAGTCCACAACAATCAATTGGGAATCTCGAAATCTATAAATGAGGCCTAATAAGGCCCACAATCGGGCCCATGATCATAGCAACCAAATATGCCAACCGTGTAGCCATATACCAAGGCTAATTTTTAAACTTAGTCACGACGATAATTTTGAAGAAAAAAAAATTGCCAATATTTATTTCTATATAATAGTATCGATGATGGATCTTTTAATAATCATAAATACCTATTCAATAATATCAAAAATAAATAAATAAATAAAACAGCATCATTCAAATCCTACTAATCCAAAAATAAAATAAAAACAAAATAATAAATTAACTGAAAAAAAATTAACTGAAAACCGCATAAATAGGAAAAAGTATCACTTATACTTGAGACGACAATGAATAAATAAATTCAAATATATATTACCTTCATGTGATATAAATCAGAGATAAGAAAATACAAAGTCATGCATATTACTTCAAATTTTTTAAATTTTATTTTTTTAAACAAAAAGTCTATTTATCTAGGATTAAATCAATATTAATCCAAGAATATTTTTTAAAGAACAATCCTTCTATCCTATGCTTTGTTTTCCAAGATTTTCTGAATAATATTTTTTCATTGGCTTTTTCCTCTCCGAACCTTTCAAAAGTGGATCTTCTTTAACTCTCTCAATTCTAGTATTGAAGAAGTCAAACATAGGATAGAATAATTGTTCTTCGAAATATGCATCATTCATGGACTTAAATATCCTATTGGAGCAAGTTTTCTTGTCTTATAACATTGATGAAAAAAACAATAATAATTAGTCAAACAATAATAATTAATTACATACTAATAACAATATTAATTAATCACATGAAAAAAAAATTAAAAAAAAATTCAGATTTATAACAAGAAAAATGTCTACAATACTTACCTGGAGTACAGCTTACTTAATCTCCTTGTCGGAAACTCTAAACCAACCTAATAATGAAAATACAGATATAATTCTTTTTGCATATATATACATAGAGAGAGAGATTTTTTGTAACTTGCAAGAATTTTATGCTTGCTGGAAGTCTTGTTTCTACTGTGGAAATATTGGATACTAAGCATGGGCAATAAGAAATATAATCTGGACATTTAATTTACGTTAAAAAAAAAAAAGAAGGACACAAATCAATGAAAGTCTTTGAAATAAAAGGTGAGATACATAAAATCTAGAGCAATATCGGTAAAGAGGTTTTAACGTAATAGAATTAATATTGAAAGAGAATAATTTATAAGAAAAAGAATACTAAAAAAAAAAAAGGAATATGAAAAAAATAAAACATAAACATAAATGTGAAAATTTTCAAACTACAATGTAAGTTGTGTAACACCCCGTCCCGAACCATGTCGGAATTTTTGCACGTTGACCGAGGTTGACTGTTGACCGTTGACCAAGGGGTCAAAAGTTAACTTTTTGTTCTGGTTGGAATTCTAGGTTGACTGAGGTACCGTTACAAAGTACACGTTGGCACGAGTTCGTAGACTAGTAGCACGTTGAAAACGGAGCTACGGTCTGAAAGTTATGAGCAAAACAAGTTGAGGTTCAAACTGTCCAAGGGGTACCCAAGTTGACTTTTTATTCATGCAAGGTTGAGCTTTGACTCATACATGGTTGTAAAGTGCTCGTCGATACGAGTCCGTAGACTAGCGGCATCTCCGATTTGGACATATGGTTTGAAAGTTATGGACCTGTAGAGTTTTTCAAACACCGTATTATTTTAATATTATTTTTAAACGCGTAACGAGGTGCCACGTGTGACTTAATGAAGGTGACCATGTGTCACCATGGTGAAATGCCACATGTCAACCATGTTTAAAATCAAATTATTTTTATTATTATTTTAAATAATAATATTATTATTAATATTATTTAATTAATTTGAATTTATTTCTTTTTATTTTCCTTTTTCTTTTTCTTTTTCTTTTTTCTTTTTTTTCCTTTCCCCACGTGGGAAAAAAGGCCAGCGGGGCCCGATTCCTTTCTTCCTCTCCTTCTTCTTCTTCTTCCTTTCTTTCTTTCTTCCTCCCCACCGACCGTCTCTCTCTCTCTCCTTGCTGCACTTTTTCCGGCCACCGTCCAAGCCCACACGCCGGCGAGTTCACCAGCCAAATTTGGCTACCGGCCGGCCAGCGACGCGCCCAGATCGGGCCGGTGAAGTCGCGGCGGCGGTTGAAATTTTTCCGGCGATTTCGCCGTATTCCGGCCAGCCCAGTCCGAATTAAACCTCCTCTCCCCCTATTTTGGGTCCTCTGAGTCCAAATATGGCCTCCAATCTCAAAAATTCGAAGCGGTTTGCGAGATATGAGGAATTGAAAACCGGCCGAAGCTTTCCGGCCAAATTCCGGCCACCTCCGGCTGAATTGGGGTCGATGGAGACCGGCAATGCGCTCCTCGTTCCACGAGCTTCGATTCGGTATATTATTCACCTATTTTGGTTAACGTTTGTGTTTGATCCCCCGGGTACCGGATATTATTTACCCGAATAAAATATTAATTTATTTGACTGTCTGTGAATTTTGTTCTAGGAGCACCGGTGAGTCGTGAAATTGATCCCCTAGTGGATCATGGGTTAATTGCGTGCTCCAGGTGAGTGACCCACCTTTAAAAATATTTTTGGGGTAATTAATTGTATTTATGTGGTATTGATTTGGTATCTGTAATTTGTGCTCATTTGGTGTATTTTAAATACAATCGGGAAAAATATTATTTTATATATATATATTTACCCATTGGTGCTAAATGAAATTTTGGGGTCATTAGAAAATTTCCGATTATTATTTTATTGTGATTAAATGGTATTTATTACACATGAGCAAGTATTTTCAGTAATTGTTTGTGTTTGGATTTTACATCATTTTTGGGCAATTAATTATGTTTAATTGGTATTTAAATCATGCTCATGTGGTACAATTTGGCTATGGTTTTATTGTGGTTTAATTTATTTATTATTCATGAGCAAATTGTATTTCGGTAATATTCGTACGTGGTTTAAGTATTATTTTCGGGCATAATGAGGTTAAATATTTTATGAAAATATTTGTTTAAATTTTATAAATTATGCCCGTGGTATTTTTATTGTTGAACCTCGTACTTCGAGAAAATTGTGGTTTATGTGTTATCAATGTTTCGTACCGGTTTGGTTAAATAAAAATATGTGGGATGGTAAGTATGTAAATTTAATGTATTTCCCACGGTAATTTTGGAAAACGGTACGGTTGGTTAATAATGTTTATTTTTAGACGCACTCATACAGTATTGGTGTTCTGGTGTATGGTGTATGGACACGTGGTAGCACGCAGGTATTATGTGGTTTAGCGCGCGGTTATTACTTCACCCGTGAGTTGCCATTGGACCGTGGGCAGGCAAGTTTGTTATTGCGCACAGCCGCCCCCCTCCTTAGCCGGGTTGATGGTTTCAGCAGCGGTACTGTCGAAACGCCGAAGTGCCGTTTGCAGGTTTCTCTCTTTAACCCCCCGCCAGTCGGTGCTTGGGACGCTGGGTATCGGAGGGCATCACCGGTATATGGTGTGATGCATCGGTGTAAATTGCAAATAGTGTTTTAAACCCCAAAGGTGTTCAAAATTATTTACTATAATTTATTACATTTTAATTATGTATTGGGGTATGTATTTATTTATTTATTGTTTATCAATGGTTTAATTCCTTGGTTTTCGGGAGGTATGTACACTGGGTTTTGTGAAAAGGTTTTAAAAAGGGAACATTTCAAACGGAGCGATTGGTGAGAGTTTTGAGGGAAATTATTATTTTCCAATAGTTATTATTATTTATTTATTAATTGTTGGTATTTGTTCTATTCCTTAATTGCTATTAATATTATTTTATTATCACTAAAGGTGTTCAGTAGTTAGGGTCACTCACTGAGATGATTAGCATCTCACACTCTTAAATTCCGTTACCCTAGGTCCAGGTTGGAGACGTTGATTGTCCGGGGCGAGCCCAACGTCTCAGTTCGTTGCCGAAGGTTCAAGAAGTTTTTCTTCCCTTTTTCCTCTCTATCTTGTATTGCTTTTTATTTATCATGGTATAAATTCCACATTATCTGTATAATGCTTTGTATACTGTATTGGACTGTTGTTACTATTTGAAGTGCTGTAAATTTGTGGAAACAAATTGTAGTAATGTGGGAAGAATAAGGGGATGAATTTTTGAAGTGTGTTTTCAGTGCAGGTAATTTTTGGTTAGTCCTACCCTTAGGGGAGGTGCTGCCGGATTTTCCGTTGGAAGGTTCGGTGGTATTTCCTTGGGATCAGGGCTTGTCTAGGGTTCCGGGGAAGGAATTCTGGACGGGTCCTGACAGTTGTGTACCTTTTTTTTTTCTTTTTGTTTTTTTTTTTTTGGCTTGATCATTTCTAAAGTAGTTCCATGGATTAATGTGTTTTAGAATCAAGTTATATGATTGAATTAGATATATGCCTCTATTTTGAAAAAATTTGAATCATAATATCTATCTCTATTCAGATTAAAGTGTATAAAATATATAGGATTACCTATCATGAAACTCAAAAAACTTAACAAAAATAAATCAAAAAAGATTTCTTTTAAAAGGAAAAAAAAAAAAGTTCAATCAAGGTTGAAGACAAGTCAATCTGGGGCGGATAAAAGGAAATATCAAAAAAAACATAACCCAATCTTCATGAATAGTCTAATAACCCAATCTGAATGTTGCATTGCCGGATAGTTTGGCAAATGTAAATCAGCCTTTGATTCACTATATAGTTCTCAATTAATCAAGCATATAATTTTTCCCTATATTATATTTGGTAGTCAATGTTCCAATTAATCAAGCATATAATTTTTCCCTATATTATATTTGGTAGTCAATGTTCCAATTAATCAAGCATATAATTTTTCTCTATATTATATTTGATGGTCAATGTTCCAATGGTATGCCATTTTTCGAGATGATCTTCTTTATTTATTTATTATCAATTTCACACAAAAATGACGACTAAATTTTTGTCATCCCTCATGCAACAAAAAATGTATATTCCTCTGTAGTCTCTTTGTTTTCTGTATATTCAATGGTTGCTTCAAATTTCTTCAAGCAATATGGGAGCAGTTAATATTTTATTTTATTATTGTGTGGCATTGGATATTATTATTAATTTCACACAAGAATGACGGCTAAATTTTTGTCACACCTCATGCAAGATTTCTTTTCCTTTTCAACAAAGAATATATATTCCATTTCTCTGTGTCCAACGGTTGCTTCAAATTTCACATTACCCATCATCATGGAAAATCTTTTTCATATGTAACTATTATATTCGTAGTGTTAGACATATAATAAAATTTATTATAACATTTATCATTGGACATATAATAAAATTTATATAGAATTTACATGATGTTTTATTCTATTATTCTTTGACATTGCACATTATTATTAATTTCACACAAAAATAACGACTAAATTTTTGTCATACCTCATGCAAGATGGAAATATTTAGAAATAACAATCCAAAACCATAACACATCAACATGGAAATATTTTGATTATTTTTAATTTTAACTTTTTTCTTTGCCAATTATCTTATATCAATAATATATTTTGATTATTTTTATTTTTAAATGAAAATAAAACGGAAAATAGGATAATGAAAACAGCTAGCTAGAACCATATGTGAACAGTGGATCCCAATTCTCAACGAAAGATCTACCCTCTCAATCTCAACATAGTATTGGTGATTCCTGCCAAAACTCCAAATATATGGAAAAATTAATATATATTTTCTATACGTAACAAAGAATTACATGTCAAAACAAAAAATTGAAAACTAGCCATATGAACAAATCAAGAAAATATCCATCCACAAGTAAACATACTATATCTATATGATATTAAAACTAATTACATCTTAACAAGCAATCCATTCTAATTACTCTATCAAAATCTCTATCAAAATGATATGTATCTAGATTATATCCGAATTTTAATTCTAATTTTTTCTTGAGAATTTATTCGGCTCCCTTTGGATTTCAACTTCAAGTACACCTTTCCAAACTGTTTTCTGGAGCCGTAATGATCAGAACTTCCTCAATGTGCATGGTTTGCACATCCCTAAAAAAAAAAAATCAGATATTCAATCAACGTTTATATAAATTTGTTTAGAAAAACAAAAAATATATATATTTGAAATTTAATTGGAAATTGAAATTAGTTTCATTGTTTAAAAAATAAATAAATAAATAAAAGGGTTGAAGTAGATGTTCAAGGATTGGAATTTTCTAAAACTGCGGCAAGTTGCGAAAGACTTAGAAAAAGAGATTGATTGTTTTTATTCTTTGATGATTGTATAGTTAACTATATGATCTATACTTCTATAATTAACAAGAAATTCTATGCTCCTATATGCGACATAATATTATCTGTTAAGATTATAATTAATCTTGGTAGTAATGCATTTCAGCAGGGTATTTATTTATGATCAACTTCGCATCTTAAAAAAATAAAAAATAAAAAAATCACTAATTATTCATTCATACTTTATTGTGCTGCAATATTGTGATTATGTAATTATGTTACTCAAGGCATGTTTTCTATTAGAATATGATCCTCCTCCTCATCAGATTCTCAAAATTCTGTAACACCCTGTCCCAAACCATGTCGGAATTTTTGCACGTTGACCGAGGTTAACTGTTGACTGTTGACTTTGACCGTTGACCATTGACCCAAGGGGTCAAAAGTTGACTTTTTGTTCCGGTTGGAATTCTAGGTTGACTGAGATACTGTTACGAAGTACACGTTGGCACGAGTTTGTAGACTGGTAGCACGTTGAAAACGGAGCTACGGTTTGAAAGTTATGAGCAAAACAAGTTGAGGTCCAAACTGTCCAAGGGGTGCCGGAGTTGACTTTCTATTCATGCAAGGTTGAGCTTTGACTCATGCATGGTTGTGAAGTGCTCGTCGATACGAGTTCACAGACTAGCGGCACGCTTAAAACGGACATCCGGTTAAAAAGTTATGGACCTGTAGAGTTTTTCAAATACAGTAGTATTTTAATATTATTTTTAAAACGCGTAACGATGTGCCACGTGTGATTTAATGAAGGTGACCATGTGTCACCATGGTGAAATGCCACATGTCAACCATGTTTAAAAATCAAATTATTTTATTATTATTTTAAATAATAATGTTATTATTTAATTAATTTTATTTTATTTCTTTTTCTTTTCTTTTTCTTTTTCTTTTTCTTTTCTTTTCCCCACGTGGGAAAACACCCTTCTTTTTCTTTTTTTTTTCTTTTTTTTTCCTTCTTCTTCCCCTAGCATCAAAACACACACGCACAGTTTTTTTTTTTTTCTCCCACCGGCCGTCTCTCTCTCTCCCGTGTTTAACTTTTCCGGCCACCCATACAGTACACGCGCCGGCCACCGGTGTAGCCCGCCACCTCGCGAACTCAGCCACCAAATCTCCCGGCCAGCCGCCGCCGGACGCGCCCAGATCAGGCCGGCGAAGTCGCGGCGGCGAGGTGAAATTTTTCCGGCGATTCTCGCCGTTTCCGACCAACCCAGCCCGTCCCATACCTTTATCCCACTATTTTCGACCCCTATGAGTCCGTTTCCGGGGTTAGATTGCCCAAAATCCCCACCGTTTGAAAGATCCCTCAAGATTAAAATCGGCCGAAGCTTCCCGACCAAATTCCGGCCACCTCCGGCGGAATTGGGGTCGATGGAGACCGGATTTATAATCCTCGTCGCTCAAGCTTCGATTCGGTATATCATTCGCCTATTTTGGTTAACGTTTGTGTTTGACCCCCCGGGTACCGGATATTATTTACCCGAATAAAATATTAATTTATTTGACTGTCTGTGAATTTTGTTCTAGGAGCACCGGTGAGTCGTGGAATTGATCCCATGGTGGATCGTAGGTTAATTGCGTGCTCCAGGTGAGTGACCCACCTTTAAAAATATTTTTGGGGTAATTAATTGTATTTATATGGTATTAATTTGATATCTGTAATTGGTGCTCATGTGGTGTATTTTAAATATAATCGGGAAAAATATTATTTTATATATATATATTTAGCCATTGGTAATAAATGGAAATTTTGGGGTCATTAGAAATTCCCGATTATTATTTTATTGTGATTAAATGGTATTTATTACACATGAGCAAGTATTTTTCAGAAATTAATTGTATCTGGATTTTATATCATTTTTGGGTAATTAATTATGTTTAATTGGTATTTAATTTATGCTCATGTGGTACAATTTGGTTATGGTTTTATTTTGGTTTAATTTATTTATTATGCAGGAGCAAAGTATGTTTCGGTATTAATTGTACGTTATTTTAAGTAATATTTTTCGGGCATAATTGGGTTAAATATTTTACGAAAATATTTGTTTAAATTTTATAAATTATGCCCGTGGTATTTTTATGGTTGCATCTCGTACTTCGAGAAAATTGTGGTTTGTTGTTATCGCTGTTTCGTACCGGGTTGTTAAATAAAAATATGTGGGATGGTAAGTGTGAGAATTTAATGTATTTTCCACGGTAATTTTGGAAAACGGTACGGTTGGTTATAAATGTTTATTTTTAGACGCACTCATACAGTATTGGTGTTCTGGTGTATGGTGTATGGACACGTGGTAGCGCGCGATTATTATGTGGTTTAGCGCGCGGTTATTACTTCACCCGTGAGTTGCCATTGGACCATGGGCAGGCAAGGTTATTGTTGTGCACAGCCGCCCCCCTCCTTGGCCGGGTGATGGTTTCAGCAGCGGTACTGTCGGGACGCCGAAGTGACCGTTGCAGGTTTCTCTCTTTAACCCCCCCGCCAGTCGGTGCTCGGGACGCTGGGTATCGGAGGGCATCACCGGTATATGGTGTGGTGCGTCGGTGTAAATTGCAAATAATGTTTTAAACCCCAAAGGTGTTCTAAAATTATTTATTATAATTTATTGCAGTTTATTTATATTTGGGGTATTTATTTGTTTATTTGTTGTTTATTAATTTATTTGGTTCCTTGGTTTTCGGGAGGTATGTACATCGGATTTTGTGAAAATGTTTTAAAAGGGGAACATTTCCAATGGAGTGAATAGTGAGGGTTTTGAGAGAAATTATTACTTCAAATATTTATTTATTTATTTATTAATTGTTCGATATTGATCTATTAAATTCCTTTATTTTTATATTATTAATATTAAAGGTGTTCAGTAGATAGGATCACTCACTGAGATGATTAGCATCTCACACTCTTAAATTCCGTTCCCCTAGGTCCAGGTTGGAGACATTGATTGTCCGGGGCGAGCCCAACGTCTCAGTTCGTTGCCGAAGGTTCAAGAAGTTTTTCTTCCCTTTTTCCTCTTGAACTTGTATTGTTTCTTATCTGTCATTGTGTAAATTTCACATGTCTCTGCTTAATGCTCTGTATATTGTATTGGGCGTGTAGTTGTTTTTATGCACTGAGTTGCTGCTGTTGTTTTTATCTGAAGTGTTGAAATTTGTGGAATCAATTTGTAGTTTGCGGGAGGAATAAGGGGATGAGTATAGAAGTGTGTTTTTAGTGCACGTAATTTGTGGTTAGTCCATCCCTTAGGGGAGGCTCTGCCGGATTTTCCGTTGGAGGGTCCGGTAGGGTTTTCCTGGGATCAGGGCTTGTCTAGGGTTCCGGGGAAGGAATTCTGGACGGGTCCTGACAGTTGGTATCAGAGCTCTAGGTTCTAGTATTCCTAAGGGACTGTGCATTGTTGTGCATCCCATCCGCGTCAATTTTCTCGTTTTTCCCGTCTTAAAGCGTTCTTTCTGTTTGTCTCGAAGTAAATTCGTTGCCCGAGTTTGAATAACTCTAATCTTCGGGGGTGTCAAAATATTTTTCCGATCGTTTATAAAAAATTAAATGCTTTTCAAAGTGGTATTTGAAATTAAAAGTGTTTTATTCAAGTATTTTTGGTTTGTGTTCGTATATGTGTGTTTGTATGTTATATTGTTTGATATTATACTGCACCATATGGAGGCGGCGAACCAATGTGGTCCATATAGAGCTAGCCCCATGATCATGTTGCCTACGAGTCCAGGGGATTGGACGGTCAATATAGGCAACCACCTTGGTTTGTATTGGTAGCAGAGCGTCGGCGACAGTTGGAATCATGGATCACGTAGCATGTAGAAGGTATCGTACGTACCTCCATTTCAAGCGTGCATATTTGTTTTATGTTATGGTTTTTCCAAGAGCAACTTCAGCGACGTAAGAAATTTTGAGGACGAAATTTCTGTAAGGGGGGAAGGTTGTAACACCCCGTCCCGAACCATGTCGGAATTTTTGCACGTTAACCGAGGTTGACTGTTGACGGTTGACTTTGACCGTTGACCGAAGGGGTCAAAAGTTGACTTTTTGTTCCGGTTGGAATTCTAGGTTGACTGAGGTGCTGTTACGAAGTACACGTTGGCACGAGTTCGTAGACTGGTAGCACGTTGAAAACGGAGCTACGGTTTGAAAATTATGAGCTACTATAATTGAGACAGCAATGAATATATAGGTTCAAATATATATTACCTTCATATGATATAAATCAGAGACAAGAAAGTACATAAGGCATATTACTTAAATTTTTTTATAAAAGAAAGTCTATTTATCTAGGATTAAAGAAATCTCAATCCAAGAATATTTTCTGAAAAGCAACCCTCGTATCCTATACTTTGTTTTTCAAGATTTTCTTAGTAATATTCTTCAATTAGCTTTTTCCTCTCTGAAGCTTTCAAAAGTGGATCTTCATTAGCTCTCTGCTCTCTCAATTCTATTCTTGAAGAAACCAAATATAGGATAGGATGATTGCTCTTCTGAGTATGCATAATTCATGGATTAGAGTGAGTTTTCTTTTTTCATGACATTGATGAAAAAACAATAATAATTAATCAAACCATAATAATTAATTACATACTAATAACAATAATAATTAATCACATACGAGAAGTTTGGAACAATTCCATCCAATATACATCACTTTCACATGAAAAAAAAAAAATTTTTAAAAATTCAGATTTATAACAAGAAAAATGTCCACAATACTTACCTGGATGTCGGCAACTCTAAAGCAACATAATAATGAAAATACAGATATAATTCTTTTTGCTTATATATATATATATATATAGAGAGAGAGAGAGAGAGAAAGAGAAAGAGTTTGTAACTTGCAAGAATTTTGTGTCTGATGGAAGTCTTGTTTCTACAGTCTTCCTACGATAAGAAGCGTGGACAATAAGAAATATGTAACTTGGGCATTAGGAAATATATTCTCGACATGTATGTTAAAAATAAAAAAAATAAAAAAAATGACACAAACCAATGAAAGTTTTCGAAATAAAAGGTGAGATGGATAAAATCTAAGGCAACATCGATAAAAAGCTTGTATGAAGTTAATAGAATTTATTTTAGTAAATTTTGTGTTTAAACTAGTTAGATATTATACAATATTGAAAAAGAATATTTTGTAAGAAAAAAAAAATTTTAAAAATAAAAAAAATTCAAAATATCAAAATAAATGTGAAAAATTTTCAAAGTACAATCAATATAAGTTTACATATATATATTTTGATAATTTCTAAAGTAATTCGATGAATTAATATATTAAAATTTTTTTATTTATCATATCCATTCAAATGATTGAATTAGATTATCTTACATAATTTTGATAGAATTTGAATCATAATATTTATCTTCATTCAAAGATTAAATTATATATCTATATAAGATTATCTAGAATTCTTTATTTACCATAAAACTCTCAAAACTTAACAAAAATAAATCAAAAAAAACTTCTTTGAAAAGGAACCTGAAAAAAAAAAATAGTCCAATCAAGGTTCTGGTGCGGATATAAAAAAACCCACCATCATGCGAAAAGGTAGAAGTCCTAATTCTATTAGTGACAGGTTTGATATATGAATATTATATTATTCTTTAAAAAAAGAATTTTTTTTGTATAAAAGCCAAAAATAAAATAATAATAATAATAAATTAAAAAAAAAAAAAAAAAAGAAGGAAAAAGTTCGAGAACAGAACTCTCAACTCCAGGTCTCTATATGAACGTAAACAAAATACTCCTGACGATCCCCCAAGGAAATATTTTAGAGACGATGGATAAGAACACACACTAAACATCATAAATAAAAGGCCTGCTCCTTTTATTCCCTTTTTCTTTTTTTAACAATCATAAATGCCTAATCAACAATATCAAAAATAAATAATAAATAAATATACATGATTTAAATCCTACTAATCCAAAAATAAAATAAAAACAAAAAAACAAAGTAATAAGTTAACAGAAGGAAAAATTCAATTGAAAAGGAAAAAGTGTCATTTATACTACATAAATCAGAGAAAGAAAATACAAGTCATGCATATTTCTTCAATTTTTTTAAATTTTATTTTTTTAAAAAAATCTGTTTCTTTGGTATTAAACAAATATCAATCCAAGAATATTCGTCAATCCAAGAATATTTCTAGAAGAGCAATCCTTATATCCTATGCTTTGTTTTTTAAAATTTTTCTGAATAATATTCTTCCATTGGCTTTCTCAATTCTATTTGTAAAAAAGCTAAACATAAGATAAGATGATTATTCTTCGGAGCATGTATAATTCATGGATTTAAATATCCTCTTCAAACAAGTTTTCTTGTTTTATAACATTCATATGAAAAAAAAAAAAACAAAACAAAACAAAATAAACAAAATTCAAGGAAAAAAAAAGCCCTCCCTTCAAATTATAAATAATCAATTAGTATATACTATATTATATACTGCAAATTAGTTTTCAATTTAATAGCATTTATCAACAACAGAATATAATAAATGCAAGCTTAAAGTTTACGAATGGATTTGTCAAAAATAAAAAATAAAGATCAACAAATAGATATGTGCAATCTAATTATATCATTATTTTTAAAAAAAAAAAAATTCAAGAGGGCAGAACTCAACCCCCAGATCTCTACAGCCAACTAGCATAAAAATAAAAATTCCTGCTCGAGGAAATATTTTAGAGATGCAAAAAATAAGAAAAATTATATTCAACGTGACGTCAAAACATCACCAAAGCCTATTGAACAATATAATTCAAAATTATTCATAATATTAAACATATTGCAATGGATGAAATGGAAGAATATTGGAAAGGATTTAGCTAGAGCTGTATTTATAAAAATATATACGTAGTTCAATGCAAATAGAACTGTATGATGATTATATTAAAATAAAATTTGTATTTGATAGAAATTTATATTAAACTGAAGTTCCATTCAGAGATAATTAAGGTATAAATTTATTATAACATTTATCATTGGACATATAATAAAATTTATATAGAATTTACATGTTTTATTCTATTATTCTTTGACATTGCACATTATTATTAATTTCACACAAAAATAACGACCAAATTTTTGTCATACCTCATGCAAGATGGAAATATTTAGAAATAACAATCCAAAACCATAACACATCAACATGGAAATATTTTGATTATTTTTAATTTTAACTTTTTTCTTTGCCAATTATCTTATATCAATAATATATTTTGATTATTTTTAATTTTAAATGAAAATAAAACGGAAAATAGGATTATGAAAACAGCTAGCTAGAACCATATGTGAACAGTGGATCCCAATTCTCAACGAAAGATCTACCGTCTCAATCTCAACATAGTATTGGTGATTCCTGCCAAAACTCCAAATATATGGAAAAATTAATATATATTTTCTATACGTAACAAAGAATTACATGTCAAAACAAAAAATTGAAAACTAGCCATATGAACAAATTAAGAAAATATCCATCCATAAGTAAACATGCTATATCTATATGATATTAAAACTAATTACATCTTAACAAGCAATCCATTCTAATTACTCTATCAAAATCTCTATCAATGATATGTATCTAGATTATATCCGAATTTTAATTCTAATTGTTTCTTGAGAATTTATTCGGCTCCCTTTGGATTTCAAGTTCAAAGGCATTTGTTCCTTGGTCTGGGCCAAATCTTGAAAATTTTTTTTTTTTTCTTTCTCAAGTACACCTTTCCAAACTGTTTTCTGGAGCCGTAATGATCAGCACTTCCTCAATGTGCATGGTTTGCACATTCCCAAAAGAAATTCAAATATTCAATCAATGTTTATATAAATTTGTTTAGAAAAACAAAAAAATATATATTTGAAATTTAATTGGAAATTGAAATTAGTTTCATTGTTAAATAAATAAATAAATAAATAAAAATAAAAATAAAAAAGGGTTGAAGTAGATGTTCAAGGATTGGAATTTTCTAAAACTGCGGCAAGTTGCGAAAGACTTAGAAAAAGAGATTGGTTGTTATTAACAATGAAACTTACATGAATTTTGTGTCTGCTGGAAAGTCTTATTTCTACTGTCTTCCTACTGAATGTGGAGATATTGGATAATAGGCATGGGCAATAAGAAATATATTCTCAACAATTATGTTTGAAAAAAAAATGACACAAACCAATGAAAGTTTTCAAAATAAAAGGTGAAATAAATAAAATGTAGGGCAATATTGACAAAGAAGTTTTTATGAACATAATTTGTTTTAGTAATTTTTGTATTTTAACTAGATGAACATTATACCATAATCTATTATATATTGAAAAAGGATAATTTATATAAAAAAAATTATATAAAAAAATTCAAAATATAAGGACAAATGTGAAAAACTTTCAAACCACAAAGTTAATTTGTGTAGTTATTTATTTTATTTTTTTTGATAATTTCTAAAGTAGTTCGACCAATTAATGTGTTAAGATTTTTTTATATATCAGATCAATGCAAATAATCGAATTAGATTGTATGACTCTATTTTAGTAGAATTTGCATCATAATATTTATCTCTATTCAGAAGCTAAATTGTATAAAATATATTAGATTACCTAGAATTCTTTGTTTATCATAAAACTTAAAAAACTTAACAGAAATAAATAAAAAAAGGTTTTCTTAAAAAGGAATTAAAAAGGAACCAAAAAAAAAAAAAAGTCCAATCAAGGTTAAAAACAAGTCAATCCTGTGCGGGTTACAGGAAATATAAAAAGAAAAACCCATCACTTGGAAAAAAAAAATTAATAATAAAGAAAAGTTTCATTTTTATTTATTTAATTTTTATAATATATATTACTCAATTATTTTTAATTTAATATCTTTGTACTGACTTATAGACTGATTGAATTTTTTTTTTTCAATTTTCAAAAAACAAATTGCTACTATTTTTAAGAATTATTTCTTAAACCTTTGGAGCATCATTTTGAGAAAAGTTAATTAAGCACGAATATTTAAGCAAATTTCTTAGACCTTTGAAGAATCATTGTGAGAAAAGTTAATTAAGCACACAGAAAGAAGTAGTTCAAAAGAATCGAATTCTTTTAGACTTTCTACATTCAATTCCCTACTATTTGACCAAAAATAGAAAATAACCTACTGTAATTGAGATAGCAATGAATATATAAGTTCAAATATATATTACCTTCATGTGACATAATTCAGAGCCAAGAAAGTACATAATGGATATTGCTTAAAAAATTTTATAAAAGAAAGTCTATTTCTCTAGGATTAAAGAAATCTCAATCCAAAAATATTTTTTGAAGAACAATCCTCTTACCCTATACTTTCTTTTCCAAGATTTTTTTAGTAATATTCTTCAATTAGCTTTTTCCTCTCTAAAGCTTTTAAAAATGGATCTTCATTAGCTCTCTACTCTCTCAATTCTATTCTTGAAGAAACCAAATATAGGATAGGATGATTGTTCTTCGGAGCATGCATAATTCATGGATTAGAATGAGTTTTCTTTTTTCATGACATTGATGAAAAAACAATAATAATTAATCAAACCATAATAATTAATTACATACTAATAACAATAATAATTAATCACATACCAGAAGTTTTTAACAATTCCATTCAATATACATCACTTTCACATGAAAAATAAAAAAATTTAAAAAAAAAATTCAGATTTATAACAAGAAAAATGTCCACAGTACTTACCTGGATGTCGGCAACTCAAAAGCAACATAATAATGAAAATACAGATATAATTCTTTTTGCTTATATATATATATATATATAGAGAGAGAGAGAGAGAGAGAAAGAGAAAGAGTTTGTAACTTGCAAGAATTTTGTGTCTGATGGAAGTCTTGTTTCTACTGTCTTCCTACGATAATAAGCGTGGGCAATAAGAAATATGTAACTTGGGCAACAGGAAATACATTCTCCACATGTATGTTAAAAATAAAAAAATAAAAAAATGACACAAACCAATGAAAGTTTTCGAAATAGAAGGTGAGAAGGATAAAATCTAGGGCAACATCAATAAAAAAAGCTTTTATGAACTTAATAGAATTTATTTTAGTAAATTTTGTGTTTAAACTAGCTAGATATTATACAATATTGAAAAAGAATACTTTGTGAGAAAAAGAAAATTTTAAAAAAAATTAAAAAATTTCAAAATATCAAAATAAATGTGAAAAATTTTCAAAGTACAATCAATATAAGCTTATATATATATAATTTGATAATTTCTAAAACAGTTCAATGAATTAATATATTCGGATTTTCTTATTTATCATATCCATTCAAATGATTGAATTAGATTATCTGATTTAATTTTGATAGAATTTGAATCATAATATTTATTTCCATTCAAAGATTAAATTATATATTTATATAAAATTATCTAGAATTATTTGTTTATCATAAAACTCTAAAAACCTAACAAAAATAAATCAAAAAAAACTTCTTTGAAAAGGAACCCGAAAAAAAAAAAAAAAAAAAAAAAAAAAAAAAAAAAGTCCAACCAAGGTTCTGGTGCGGATATAAAAAAACCCACCATCATGCGAAAAGGTAGAAGTCCTAATTCAATTGGTGACAGGTTTGATATATGAATATCATATTATTCTTTTAAAAAGGATTTTTTTTGAATAAAAGCCAAAAATAAAATAATAATAATAATAATAAATTTAAAAAAAGAAAAACAAAACAAAACAAAAAAACAAAACAAAAATATTCGAGAACAGAACTCTTAACTCCAGGTCTCTATATGAACGTAAACAAAATACTCCTGCCGATCCCCCAAGGAAATATTTTAGAGACGATGGAAGAACACACACTAAACATCATAAATAAAAGGCCTGCTCTTTTTTTTTTCCCTTTTTCTTTTTTTAACAATCATAAATGCCTAATCAACAATATCAAAATTAAACAAATAAATAAATATACATCATTCAAATCCTACTAATCCAAAAATAAAATAAAAACAAAAAAAAAATTAATAAGTTAACAGAAGGAAAAATTCACAAAACTGCATAAACAGGAAAAAGTGTCACTTATACTACATAAATCAAAGAAAGAAAAATACAAGTCATGCATATTTCTTTAATTTTTTAAAATTTTATTTTTAAAAGAAAATCTGTTTTTTTGGTATTAAACAAATATCAATCCAAGAATATTTGTCAATCCAAGAATATTTCTAGAAGAGCAATCCCCTATCCTATGCTTTGTCTTTCAAGATTTTCCTAAATAATATTTTTTCATTGGCTTTTTTCTTTTCAAAATTTTCAAAAATTAATCTTCTTTAACTGTCTCAGTTCTATTATTGAAAAAGCTAAACATAAGATAAGATGATCGTTCTTCGGAGCATGTATAATTCATTTATTTAAATATCCTCTTCAAACAAGTTTTCTTGTTTTATAATATTCATGGAAAAAAAAAAAACAAAACAAAACAAAATAAGCAAAATTCAGGGGAAAAAAAAAAGCCCTCCCTTCAAATTATAAATAATCAATTAGTATATACTATATTATATACTGCAAATTAGTTTTCAATTTAATAGCATTTATCAACAACAGAATATAATAAATGCAAGCTTAAAGTTTACGAATGGATTTATCAAGGAATGGATATGTGCAATCTAATTATATCATTATTTTTAAAAGAAAAAAATTCAAGAGGGCAGAACTCAACCCCTAGGTCTCTGCAGCCAACTAGCATAAAAATAAAAATTCCTGCTCGAGGAAATATTTTCGAGATGCAAAAAAGAAGAAAAATTATATTCAACGTGACGTCAAAACATCACCAAGCCTATTGAACAATATAATTCAAAATTATTCGTAATATTAAGCATATTGCAATGGATGGAATGGAAGAATATTGGAAAGGATTTAGCTAGAGCTGTGTTTATAAAAATATATACTTAATTCAATGCAAATAGAACTGTATGATGATTATATTGAAATAGAATTTCTATTTTATAGAAATTTATATTAAACTGAAACTCCATCCAGAGATAATTAAGGTATAATTTTTAAATTCCTTAATAGACATTCAATAATAATAATAATTTATTTATATCCGTATTCAAATATTAAATAAAAATAAATATCAACATTTCAAAATCTATATAAATATTGATTAACTAATAATATTATATTTCTTCCTAAAAATATATATATATAACAGCAAATCAAATATTAATATAAATATATATATATATATATATGAAGCAATATTCAATATTCATCATTAAAAAAAAAAATCCTCCCTAAATATTTATGGCAACATATTACGTGTGTATATTTTTATTTTTTTTAATATATTATCTAAATTACAAAAATTTTCCAGCTTCTGAATAATTCCTAATCGAAATCGTACACTATGAGAGATGCTACTGAAATTAGTCCACTTCATTATATTATATGTGTATATGTAACCATTAAAAATCTAATGCAATTATATACTATATAAAGAAAATTATAAATAACCAATTAAACACATTTACACTAACTCTCTCTCTCTCTCTCTCTTATTTCCAAAGTTTTTTTTTTTTGGTTATGCCCTATGTATTTTTTGTCCTCCAACGTTTTCTGATAAATTCAAACTCAGCATAATAAACATAAATAGTAATACTCGTATCAACTGACTTGAACCCAAAATAATAAGCATAAATGGTGGTGTCAGTATCAACTGAACTCACTCGTTAGTACCGAAGTATCTTGCGAAAAAATAAAAATAAAAATAAGTCAAAGTAACTCATATATTCTACTTAGATTAACTAAGCTAAATGTATTTTCTGCAATCTGATGTGATTTGTCTTCAGAATGTCATGTCAACTCAAAGATATCATCTCAAAGATATCATGTCTTATATGTAATTAACCTCTTTGACACAATCTGAAAGTGGCTGAATTTTTTTTTTTTTTTAATTCAAAAAAGTGGCTGTAATTGAAATTAATAAATATACACAAATTAAATCAAGCTATACATGTGCATATTTATTTCATTTATTCGGGTTGTTATTAGGAGCTAATTTGTGGACTTGATTTTGGCTGAAGATTTTGGAAAGAAATAATCATTTCTTTTTCTTTTTGGTTGCAGGTTGCAGCTAATTTTTCAGGCTTCCCGATGACCACTATTAATGCTGCTTAAGCAAGATTTATATATATATATATATAGTTTTTCTATAAATAAAATCGTCCGATAGAATTGAATATGGATCCATTAAAAAAAAAAAAACACTGTATAAGAAAAAAATATCAAATTTTTTTTTTTAGAATAAAATCAGATGCTACAAAAAAAAATATATATATAGAGAATTTTAGGTGAGCCTCCGACCAATTTTGGGGCACCTCATCGGTTTCAATTGTGACGTTAATCTTTTATTTATTTTCAATCAGCATATTTGATTACGAATTTTGCATTTTGCATTTGTTGTATTAGGATCTGGGTTTCTATTTTCAGAGATTGTGTACTTGAATAGTCTAATAACCCAATCTGAATGATGCATTGCCGTATACTTTGGCAAATGGAAATCAACCTTAGATTCACTATTTAGTGTTCAATTAACCAACCATATAATTTTTCTCTTTTTTATATTTGGTAGTCAATGTTCGAATGGTATGCCTAACAGCTTTTTTCGAGATGATGTTCTTTATTTATAATTACAAGACTTTAAATCCCCCATCGACCAGAAGAGATAAAGATACTATTACTTTATTAAATTGTCACAAATGGCTCACTTCCTGCAATATTGGACCGTTTTTCTAAAATATTATCGATAAGCACTTGGATTTTCATAAGAAAATTATCACTTTCGCTTTCCTTGCATCATCTTTAATTTTGATAAGCACCATGATTTTCTATACAAAATGATCATTGATATAATACTATTCATAAGCACCAATAATTTATTCATAATATTATTATATATATTTAAATTAATGTGTTCGTTAAAAAGTAAGTAATAGTTTTCAATTGGATTTTTGGTTTTGTTATACTTAGTTTTTTTTTTTTTTTAACTTGTTATATATAATATCAAAAAAAGAAATAAAGAATGACACATTTGTTCTTTGAAATAAAAAATTGAATAGACTTTTATGATTCCGACCAAGTTCCATTTATTGATTATAACAATATCATGTAAATGCTGCATGAATTTATTTACATATATGAATAAAAACAAAATTATTTTGTTACAAAACCAGATCAAATTAGGATCTTCTTAAAAATACGAATATCTATTGTAGACGACCAACCTCTAAAAAGTAGATGTATGTGTTTTCATATCATATTGTATAAATTTTGTATTTTTAGTTATTTTAAATTGATTTGTTCTACAAGGAAACAATATCAATTGCACCTACAATATATTTATATCAAATTCTTAAAAAAAAATGATAACAATAATAATAGAGCCCAAGGGGGAAAAAAAAAATTAAATAAAAAAAATAATATACTTTTGGGACATTTTAGGCCCAACAATATGTACTTTTGGATCTTTTATACTCGAATATATGCAGCCGGCATGCTTTCTAATATATGAAAAACGCATTTTCCGAATTCCAAATCCATTGTTTTTTTTATGAGCGTGAGTCGCACATGTTCAGGGGCTTGGACTGTCTTTTCACATTCCTTTTTAAAAAAAAAAAAAAAAAACAAAAGAATGAAATATCATTCGGGAACTCCAACAGTATCAAAAAAAAAAAAAAATCAGAATTCACAGAACTCAGCGAAACGTTTCTTTTGAATTTGGCAAAAGCTGAAACGTTTCTTTTTCATTCTGTTTTTTTTTTTTTTTTTTTAATGAATTTTTTGACTTTTT
Source organism: Ziziphus jujuba (assembly GCF_031755915.1). Classification (NCBI taxonomy): domain Eukaryota; kingdom Viridiplantae; phylum Streptophyta; class Magnoliopsida; order Rosales; family Rhamnaceae; genus Ziziphus; species Ziziphus jujuba. Next base: position 20,020,445 of record NC_083381.1, on the reverse strand, counting down.
TTCTTATTTCGAGCTTTTAGAAAAAATAAAAATATCAAAAAAATTTTGAAAAAGTATCAAATATTTTAAATCAAGCAGTCTATAATAAATATTTTTTATTTTTTTATTATAAAAGACTAAAATGGGTACACCAATAGTATATAAATAACAACAAAATGGGGTAAGTTAGAGATTCACAAAAAAAAAAATGAAATGAGACGAGACAAGGAAACCTGTTTCTCCCCTTCTTTTTCAAATATATTTCAATATTTTTGAAGAAAATATTAGTTTATTAATATCAAATATATATTTTTACTAATAAGTTTATACTTTGAAAAACCATAACAACATGTATAAATATAAATAAAATAAAATATATAAATATAATTATACATATATAGATAAATTTAAATAAAATAGAAACAATTCTGTAGTTTGGTTCAGTATTTAGTATGCAATAAATAATATATATTTCTCTTCGTTCTCTTCGATGGTTAATGCTTCACTGCATGCGATTTGCAGAATCTTCGACAAACTTTGGATGATCTGACCAGAAATGGGTACTCAGTGGTATGTGTAGCAGCACTTTTAGCGATGTTGTTCATTATCTTTTTATTTTTACACAAAAATAAAGATCAAAGTTTTGACGTACTTCGTGCAAGATTCCTTTTCCTTTTCTGACTGGCATATTTAACTAATGGAGCCCTTGTGTATTCTGCTCTTTACTTGATATCTATATTCATACTTTTACAAGTTGTAATTTTTAGTTTTCATGACTTTGATTGATTTGATGAATTAGGTTTTCTCATCTCTCATCTAATTTCTTGTTTCATTTTGCATAGTACAGTAATAATGGTTGAAAATTCTTGGTACATTGGTTGCTTAATCAAGTCAAAAAGCCTCCAATTGCATAAATTGATGAATCACTATCTTAGTATATTACATATTAAGATTCCAATAGCAATATATATATATATATATATATATGTATATTTTTTTGAAAAGTTGAATGACAATGGGAATATATATCTTCAAAATGGAGGTATGGACTATTCACCCTGTTTCTTAACAAATGAGATAATAAAGCTCTGTGGACTAAATGTGGTCTGCATTACATCTCTAGATCTCTATTTGTTACAGAATGAATATTCTGTAGTAATTACTCAACCACTAAGGGCCAAACATAGTGCTTGGATGATCGGATATTCTTGCTGAACATATTTTCTGGATGTTGTGGCCTTTTGATGGTTTGTTATACATCCATGGCTGAACTTGGACAACTTTTTGCTCTGCAATCTTACTATTTGTATTAACTCACTAGTTTATTGAATGCTTATTTTGGCCCTTGTAGTGCATAGTAGAAGAAGTTCAGGGTCCAACTCAAGCTCGCTCCTGCAAAAGTCGTTTTATATCTGGGTAGATGTTCCCTACATTTTTTAATTATAAAAATCTATATGCAGCACCTTCTGGATTTTAATGTTGTCTTAAATAAATGGTTTTTGTATCTGACTTTTGTTCTTAAATATGCAGGCATGCACATCCTGGTAGTCCTTACTTTGGACTTGCTGGTGTTGATCATGATCTTGACTTTCCAGAACCAATGCCTGTGGTTGGTATGGCTAGAACATGTCATTACAATAAAAAGTTGTTTTGGTAGATATCATGATGCATTTCTTATTATTGTCATCTGATTTTATTGTCCTTGATTGGTTAAGGCTATATATTAGTCTTTTCCTCTTACTTGCACCTAAAAACAGGTGCTTCTATTGTTATCTCTTTCTTAAGATTGTAGGTTTTTTTTTTTTTTCCCCTGCCAGTGGCATCATAGTCAAAGGCACAAAATCATTTCACATGAACTATTGCAGGCTCATAGTTCATAATAATATGTGCTGCTTTCAGGAATTTCAGGATCGGCAAGAGGGTATTGCATAAATTTAGTTCTCGAGACTATGAAAACATATTTGTCAGAAGATGGTTTGACTGAAGAGGCCTTAGTTACAAAGCTTCGTAGTTGTAGATATCATCATTTATTCCTTCATACATCTTTAAGGCACAATTCCTCGGTTTCGTACGAGCTTCTTAATATTTTATCCACATAATCTTTTCTTTCTTAGAAATGAGATTTTTCTCTAATTATTATTCCCCATGATGGTGCATGATGCACAATTACAGATACAAAAATGTGCACTTGTCTTTCTCCACATTTGATCTGCTTTTACAGTCTTATGGATTGGGAGGTTGTTTCACAGGCACTTGTCGCTTGGGAGAATTTGGTGAGGGAGGCCTGCTGTGGGGAGAATGTGTTTCTAGACATTATGAATGGTTTGAAGGCAATCCTGTCACTGAGCTTTTGTCTAAGGTTCATATTTCTCATGAATTTGTTTTTCTTGAAATTCTTTATGAAACCCCCTCACCACCAAAAAAAAAAAAAAAAAAAAAAAAACTGGATTGTAAGTATTTGCATGCCTTTAATGCATGATGCAATGGGAAAGGTGTGAATGCAATATTGATTTTTGTTGCATTTGTTTACCTATTGTATATATCTTTCTTGCCTATTATTTTTTAATGCTATTCTTTATTGGGGATTTCTGAGATTAAAGGATACCATGATATTTTCCGGCAACAGCAGTATCTTGAACATCATGCTTCTCTGAAATTGTACAGCATTGCTCTTGAATTTCCTATCATCCTTCATGATTTTTTTACATATATTTTTATTTTGATTATGCATTCGCACCAATTGCAAGAAGTCCTAGATTGTATTTTTATGTTTCTGCGTGCAGTCAATAAACTACCAGTTCAAATTCATACAGTCATGTTTTCATGCTGATATTATGATGACATTGTGTCTGTGTGGCAGGGTCCACGTGTTTATTTTTACTGTTTTATTTTTGCTTGTGAGTCTTGGATAGTTTTCTGTTCCTTAGATTTGTTATTTTATAATTTCTCAGGTATGTTAGAGATATTCTTCTCAACCCTCCTGCTTATGAAATTGCATCTACGATTCAAGGTGAGTTGTAAACTGGCTGGAAATTTCTTGATCCTTTAGTGATAGAAACTTATCAGAAAATCTTGATAAATAAATTAATATTAGTACGAAGTATGTGTAGTATTTGATAAATGCTCAATGTAATTAACCTTAGACGGAGACTGGGAATATGAACCACTGTCTGTGTGCTCTTAAAGTGACATTGTCCACATGATTAGAAACTATTAAACTTTTAAGTGTTCATGATATTTATTAACTGTGAGTCCGCTATTTGTATGACGACTTAACCTCTGATGTGTTTTGTAGAAGAAACTTTTCTGTTTATTCATCTCATCTTTTATATAGCTTTTTGGTGCTGACTAATTTTATTTTCTCTTTTCCTTAACACAGCAATGTGCAAACTTATGAGCAATGTCACCTGTTCAATTCCTGAGTTTACTTGTGTTTCATCTGCAAAGGTTGTTTTCCAACCTTGTGAATGAGTTAATGCATGGTAAAAAACATAAGTTTTTTCAATAAGAAAACTACAGAATACGACATAACTTTTAAATGCTTTTTGGCATACTTTCGATTACTTATCATATCAACTGTGGCCTTTTGCAACTGAATTGGTTCCATCATTGCTCTTGGAGTCTTGATGTTGGAAGATCCTTTTATTTTATATTTTCTTATTTTTTACCCCTCTTAGTACATGGTTGTTATACCTATTCCCTATTAGTATGGTATTATTTTTTACTAATGGTATCATAATCTGCATCACATATATATCCGTGTAATTCACAAGCTTTTGTATGTTGTGCAGCTTGTGAAGCTACTTGAACTGAGGGAGGCTAATCATATTGAGTTTTGTAGAATTAAAAATGTAGTCGATGAAATTGTACACATGAATAGAAATTCTGAGCTCGGAGAAATCCTGGAGTTGTTGATGGATCCTACATGGGTGGCAACTGGGTTAAAAATTGACTTTGAGACATTAGTAAGTGGTTGAATTTGTTACTTTTCACTTTTTTCGCCCATTTTCTGAGTGATTCAACTATTTCACATGTTTGACGTAACCTCTTCTACAATTTAGATTTCTCAAATCATACAGAAAATTGGAAAAACATGTGATATTTTATTTGGACATGAAATACTTAGAAAATTATATAGATATTTTTATATTCTTTGAACCCAACAGCATTCTACAATTTGGTAGGTTACTGAAGATTTCCTGCCTATCATTTCAAGAATAAAGGCCACGACTGCCCCACTTGGAGGCACAAAGGGAGAAATATTATATGCTCGGGAGCATGAAGCTGTTTGGTTTAAGGGAAAATGGTTTATGCCTTCTGTATGGGCGGGTACACCTGGGGAAGAACAGATTAGACATCTTAAACCAGCTATAGACTCAAAAGGTAGAAAGGTAGGAGAAGAGTGGTTTACTACAGCAAAGGTAGAGGACGCTTTAACAAGGTGTTTATTTTTCTTGACATGGAAGCTACTTTTCTTCTTCGTTTTAAGGTTTCTGTTTCTTTTAATGTTTGAATGTTGATAAAATTAGTTCTTTACTGTTTCAGGTACCATGAGGCGGGGGCCAAGGCAAAAGCCAAGGTCTTGGAATTGTTAAGGGGACTTTCTTCTGAATTACAAGCAAAAGTCAACATCCTAGTTTTTGCTTCCACGCTTCTAATTATTGCCAAGGCTTTATTTGCCCATGTGAGGTTGGAAACAAACAACTTCATTTATCTTTTTAGCATTACTTCTCAAATCTGTACAGAGTTTGATGTGGTCTTTCATGTTAAATTGTTGGTTTGACAAGTCAACATAGATACTCTGTCGGCAATATTATGTATTTGTTTACTCTAGGCAGTATTTTTCTTGGGAATCTTCTGTTTTTTTAAAAAAAAAAAAAAAAAAAATCCTTTTTTCCAGATGGGAGGGAGAAGGGAGTGGATTGAAGAATTTGATTGCTAAATGTGCTTTCTGTCTATTACACCTTTCTTTGTGACACTTGGATTTTGCAAATTGGTTACTAGAAGAAATGAAATGAGACGAGACAAGGAAACCTGTTTCTCCCCTTTTTTATCAAATATATTTGAATATTTTTTTAAAAAATATTAGTTTATTAATATCAAATATATATTTTTACTAATAAGTTTATACTTTGAAAAACCATAACAACATGTATAAATATAAATAAATATAAATAAAATAAAATATATAAATATAATTATACATATATAGATAAATTTAAATATACGGGGTTAGGAATACATTTTCTTAGTCCCACCTCGTTCCCATCCTGGATTTGTCTACCCTATAAGATTGAATCCTTATGGGGTTACCATCCTTACATGAGTACTTGAGTTTTTTTTTTTTTTTTTTTTTCTTTCAAATTGGAATGTACTGCAAAATAACTTGTGAGATAATTTAATTGTATTCATTTAAAAAAAAAATTAAAATTCTAAGGTAAATGAGTGTAGAATTTTTTAAACAAGTATTTCCATTTTTAACTTAAAAATCAACAAAAGTTATGATTTTAAAAAGTAAATAAAATTCATTGATATTTTGAATAATACATGATTTTTATACTTACAAAAAGTTTTAATTGAATACCTATTAATTTTTATAGATTTTTAAGATATTATTTAAAACCAATATTAAATACTTCTAAATTTTTGTGAAATCTTTAAGAATTTGAATTAGATACTACATAATTTTTCAATTCCATAAAAGTTTATAAAAATTAACTAAATCTCGATTAAATATACCCCTAAATTTAGCAACATTTAAATGTTATAGAATCGAAACAATCTTAAAAACAAAAAACAAAAAACAAGACACCTAAACTAAACTAAAAAGAAAACGTTTTTGTTTATACTAATTTTGGAATGGAAAAATAAATTGAAAATTAAGATTCTAATTAATTATTCAAACTTCTCTTTTATGAATATTAATTAATTATTCAACTTGATCCCCCTTTTCTAAGTACGAAAGCCAAGAAGATCCACTCCAAGAATTCACCTATTTCCTACAATTAGCTTTCCAAGATGTTCCGAATATCATATTCCATTGGATACTCCTTCTAGTTCTGTCCTGTTGAGCTTCTTAGCTCTTGAGAAAGCTTGGAATTAGATGGACTCTTCATGCGAATTTCGAATTGCTTTACTTTATTTACAATTCTTACTTGCCTGTGCTAATTTCCTACACCATGCATGAGCATGTTATGGGTCTAAAAAAAGATATTAAAAAAATATTTAGAGGTTAATATCTTTTTTTAATCTTGCAAATAATTAGAGGTTATTTTGTGGATAAGCAATAACAGAGAAACATTAACATAGATATATATATATATATGTATATATAAACTTAAATATGTACAAATATTTTCTTCATGAAAAATCGTCCAGTGTACTTAAACAAATTTTACCAGCTAAAACATTTGAAACATGTCTCAACATTATGCGTTCATAGTAATTCCATTGACATCTACAGAAAAAAAAAATACAAAAAAAAAAAAAAAAAATACAAAAACGAAAATCATTAACATCAGAAAAGCTTATTCCTACTACTACTAATAATAATAATAATTTATCAGATACTAGAAGTCTGGAACAGTTTCATTCAATAAATATCACAATCACATGAAAAATGAAAAATTTAAAAGAAAATCAGATTTATAACAAGAAAAATGTCTACATACTTACCTGGATGTACAGCTTATTTAATCTCCTTGTCGGCAACTGTAAACCAACCAGATAATGAAAATACAGATATAATTCTTTTTCCATATATATATATATATATATATATATAGAGAGAGAGAGAGAGAGAGAGAGAGAGAGAGTTTATAACTTGCCTTCCTACTAGTGGGGAGATATTGGATAATAAGCGTGGGCAATAAGAAATACATTCTCAACATTCATGTAGAGCACTGCTATTATCAACTTCATATATTTATACCTTGGAATTAAGAAAGAAAGAGCAGCTAAAATCTCATGAAAAAGGTTGAAGTAATCGATTAGGAAAGAGCTAGTTTACAGCAATCCATCTGTGCAACAAAAATAGAGAGGATTAATTTCAAGCTAATTGAGTGTTAAAAATTATATTAATAGACCGGTCAATAGGAGTATCTATTGTTTGTTATCCAAATAATTGTAAAAGACTTGGTCAATAGGAGATCTATTACTTTGTCTATGTTTTAGGAGTCTATTGTGGCATGTTTAAGGAGTTTGTTATGACTAGGAGTGGTCAGTCTACGTTTAAAGCTAGTAGTGGTTTGTTGGTTTTTCTTTGCTTATGTATTGCCTATTTAAAGGCCTTTAGTTTAATCAATTTATGTAAGAGGTTTTATCTTTCATGTGTCTCTTATTTCTTTCTATTATTTTTATTTAAAAGCTTGTATCAGTGGTATCAGAGCCAGTATGGTGAGTTGGAGAGTTTCAATAGTGAAAGCTTTACTTGTCCATATCACACTTATTTCTTTGTTTATCGTAGCAGTGATAAATGGCCTCTGAAAATTTTGTACAACCATCAATTCCTCATTTTGATGGTCATTATGATCATTGGAGCATGTTGATGGAAAATTTCTTTAGATCCAAAGAATACTGACAGGTGGTTGATTCTGGTGTACCTAAACCAGTAGCTGGTATTGTTCTAGTAGAGGCAAAAAAGACAGAGTTGAAGGCCTAAAGCTAAAGGATTTGAAGGTAAAAAATGACTTATTTCAAGCAATTGATCATGCTATCTTGGAGACAATTCTTAGCAAAGATACTTCCAAGCAAATATGGGATTTAATGAAGAAAAAATATCAAGGTTCATCAAGAGTGAAACACAACTTCAAGCTTTGATAAAGGACTTTGAAACTCTACAAATTAAGAATGGTGAATCTGTAACTAGTTATTGCTCAAAGACTATGGGAATAGCAAACAATATGAGATTCCATGGTGAAAAAATGGAAGATGTGGCTATTGTTGAAAAGATCCTGCGTCCATTAGCCCTAAGGTGTGATTATATTGTTTGCTCAATTGAAGAATCTAAGGATATTGATACACTTTCACTTGATGAACTGCAAAGTTCTTTATTAGTTCATAAACAGAAGATAAATCGTAGCACAACCATAGATGAGCAAGCTTTAAAGGCTTCTACTTATGCTCAATCCTCTAACTCAAGAGGATGGGGTAGAGGTAGAGGTAAAGGAAAGGGAGGCCAAAGCAACAGAGATGGAAGCAGGCAATATTCAGAAGCTACTGATGATCAATTAGTTGTTTATGGAAGAGGCAGAGGACATGAATTTGAAAAATCCAAGATAGAGTGTTACAAGTGCCATAAGTTTGGTCATCATTGTTCGGAGTGTTATACAAAATTGCCAGCTGATACAGAAAAGAGGGAGAAGTCAAATTTTGCAGAAAATGAAGAAACAAAAGAAACATTATTGATGGCCAATCATGTTAAGAAGAAGTTTGAACCAGATGTTTGGTACGCAGATACAAGCTGTAGTAACCACATGTGTGGAAGTAAGTCTTCTTTTTCTTCATTAAATGAAAATTTCCACACTACTGTAAGTTTTGGTTATTGTTCTACTGTGAATGTTATGGAAACAGGAGACATTAAGATAAAGACCAAAAACGGTTTTGAAGAAATTATTTCTCAAGTATTCTATCTTCCTAATTTGAAAATTAATTTGTTAAGTGCTGGCCAGTTACAAGAAAAGGGTTATGTAATAACTCTAAATAAAGGTACTTGTGAAATATATGATCTTTCCAGAAGGACTATTTTTGTTGTTCATATGAGTCAAAACAGGTTGTTTCCACTGCGAATCAAAAATCTACAAATTTGCTTAATGGCTAAAGAGAAAGATTCATCCTGGCTTTGGCATTTTCGTTATGGTCATTTGAGCTTTGGTGGATTAAAAACTATCTAACAAAAGCATATGGTTACAGGTCTTCCTCAAATCACGAATCCCGACCAAATTTGTGAGGATTGTGTTGTTAGCAAACAACACAGAAACTCATTCCCTCAAGGAAAATCATGGAGAGTAAAGAATATATTGGAGATAGTTCAATCTGATATTTGCCGGCCCATCAAATGGAGATAAAAAAAAATATTTAATCACTTTTATTGATGATTAAAGTCAAAAAACTTGGGTATATTTTTTGCACAAAAATCAGAAGCTTTTAGTGCATTTAAAAGCTTTAAGGCACATGTTGAAAAGGAAGCAGGAAAAGCCATTAAAACTTTTCATACTAATCGTGGTGGTGAATACTCATCAACAGAATTCGAAAGTTTTTGTGCTAAGCAAGGTATTCAAAAACAACTCACAGCCACATATACACCTCAACAAAATGGTGTATCGGAACGGAAAAACAGAACCATCCTCAACATGGTGAGAATCTTGTTGATTAAAAGGAACATTTCGAAGAATTTTTTGCTTGAAGCAGTAAATTGGAGTGTTCATGTATTAAACAGAAGTCCTACTTTTTTTTGTTAAAAACATGACACCGGAGGAAGCTTGGAGTGGGCGAAAACCAGATGTAGATCACCTTCGAATATTTGATTGCATTGCATTTGCACATGTTCCAAATGAGAAAAGGAAGAAGCTTGATGATAAAGGTGAAAAATGTGTTTTTATCGGGGTAAGTGAAGCATCCAAAGCATATAAATTGTTCAATCCACTCACGAGGAAGATAATTATCAGCAGAGATGTGATTTTTGATCAGGAAAATACATGGAATTGGAATGAAACTAATTCAACGCAGCAGCAGATTCCAATTACCTTTGATGAAGCTGAAGATATGAATGGACAGCAAATGCAATCTGTTGAAACAGAAATGGGTTTGATCAGCAGCTACAATCTTCTAGTGAACATGAGACAACAAATGCTATAATATGTGATCAGCCACGCCAAAGAAAGAGACCAGCCTAGATGATAGATTATGTAAATGGAGATGACCTATCTGATGATGATTCAATTGCTCATTTTGTTTTATTTGCAGATTGTGATCCTGTCACTTTCAAAGAAGCTGTCAAAGATAAAAATGGCAGAAAGCCATGGATGAGAAAACTAGATAAATTGAGAAACACAAGACATGGGAGTTGTGCAATCTTCCAAAAGGTCAAAAATCCATTGGTGTCAAATGGGTTTGTAAAACTAAGCTCAACAAAGATGGTGAAATTGACAGGTTCATAGCCAGGCTTGTTGCTAAAGGCTATAAGCAAGAATATGATGTTGACTACAAGGAGGTGTTTGCCCCAGTTGCAAGGCTTGATACTATTAGGATGGTGCTATCTATCGCTGCTCAGAATTCTTGGCCTGTCTACCAACTGGACGTGAAGTCAGCATTTTTGCATGGAGCATTGGAAGATGAAGTATATATTGATCAACCTCCTGGATTTGAGAAGCAATGACATGAAAATCAGGTATAACGATTAAAGAAAGCATTATACGAACTGAAACAAGCTCCTAGAGCTTGGTACAGTCATATAAATGCTTATTTTGATAAAGATGGTTTTCTTAGATGTCCTTATGAACACACACTTTATACAAAATTTGGAGATGATGAAAAGATGCTGATTGTGTGTTTATATGTTGATGATCTTATTTATACAGGTAATGATAGAGATATGTTTGATGATTTTAAGAAATGTATGATGAATGAATTCGAAATGACAGATTTGGGATTGATGCGTTACTTTCTTTGCATCGAAGTGGTGCAATCATCTGTTGGTGTCTTTATTTCACAGAAAAAATATACTCTGGAAATTTTAGACAGATTCAATATGAAGGATTAGAATTCAGTCTCGACTCCCACTAAACTTGGTCTAAAGCTTACAAGGAAGGGAACAAGTAGACTGATTGATGCTACTCTTTAAAAGCAAATTGTTGGAAGTCTTATGTATTTGACATCAACAAGACCAGATATTATGTATGCTGTGAGCTTAATTAGCAAATACATGGAGAATCCACCTCAAGCTCCTCTTTTGGTAGCAAAGAGGATTTTTTGCTATTTAAAAGGTACAATAGATTTTGGAATTTTATATAAATATGGTGGAAAGACGAGATTGACAGGTTTTTCAGATTGTGGTTATGCTGGAGACTTAGATGATTGAAAAAGTACATCTGGTTTTGTTTTTATGCTGAATTCTGAAGCTGTTACATGGTCATCCAAGAAGCAACCAATAGTGACTTTGCCAACTACTGAAGCAGAATTTGTCCCAGCAGCATCAAGTTCATGTCAAGCTATTTGGTTGCGAAGAATACTAAAAGCTTTACACAACCAACAGCAAGGTCCAACTTTAATTTATTGTGATAATGTTTCTGCAATCAAGCTTTCTAAAAAGCCCATATTGCATGGAAGGAGTAAACATATTGCTGTGAGGTATCACTTCTTGCGCGATTTATGTAAGGATGATGTTATTAATTTGGTGTTCTGTAAAAGTGAAGATCAGGTTGCAGATATTTTGACCAAGCCTCTCAAGTCTGCTGTTTTTAGGAAGTTTAGAAACATGCTTCGAGTTTGTTCTTTGAAGGATGCTGTTTAAAGAATGGAGTACTGCAGAATATTAAATGTTGTTTTCCTAAACTGATTTCTGGAGATATCAGTTTAAGGGAGGGTGTTAAAAATTATGTTAATGGACCGGTCAATAGGAGTATCCATTGTTTGTTATCCAAATAATTGTAAAAGACTTGGTCAATAGGAGATCTACTACTTTGTCTATGTTTTAGGAGTTTGTTGTGGCATGTTTTAAGAGTCTGTTATGGCTAGGAGTGGTCAGTCCACGTTTAAAGTTAGTAGTGGTTTATTATGGCAAGAGTAGTCAGTCCACGTTTAAAGCTAGTAGCGGTTTGTAGCTTTTTCTTTGTTTGTGTATTACCTATTTAAAGGCCTTTAGTTTAATCAATTTATGTAAGAGGTTTTATCTTTTATGTGTCTTGTATTTCTTTCTATTATTTTTATTTAAAAGCTTGTATCATTGAGATTGCCAAAAAAGGAATACTACTACCAATATAGAAGTCAAACTTTATTCCCATATACGAATATAGAAGTCAAACTTTATTCCCATATATACATATAAATATTATACATATACGGAGAGAGAGAGAGAGAGAGAGAGAGAGAGAGAGAGAGAGAGAGAGAGAAGCTTAGCTACGTATAGGTTGCAAGATTCATCGATGGAGTCCTTGAGATCAAGAAATCTGGCTCTTCCCACTCCATGAATGCAAGAATTTATAGGTAATACAATTTTCTTTATCATTATTTTAATTTGGCAACACGATTTATTTGTTATCTTTCTTTTAATTTGATGATCAAGGTTGTCTTAAATATTTTTTGAAGTTTTTTTTTCGAATAAAAAATATTTTTTTTTTCCACAAACAATATATATTCTGGTTTATAAGATTATATAGGGAAAAGAAATTTATATATATATATATATATATATTCCGGTTTTACCATTTTTTTTAGGACGTAAATAGTTTGTTTCGTTTTGATTATGCTTTTAGGATGTGCTATATCTTGAATTATTATTTTTTTTTTCTGAGCAAATATATCTGAACATAATTTTGAGTGTATGTCCACCAAGTTCGATTAAATATACTTCCAGAAATTTTTTTTCCTTTTTTAAATTTATGCTTTTTTTTTTTTTTTTTTTGAAGTTTATGTATTACATCTATGTGTCTTGGTGTTTCCCTGTTGTTGCTTATCCAAAAAATTCATCGAGTAATTTAACCTTTAATGATTTGCGAGATAAAAAAAATTGTAATAATAATATGGCTTCAGTTTTTCTGTATGTTTCTTTCTAATTATTATTTTTCTTGGACTAGCTTAGTAAATTCCCCACTCAGCATAAGACATTAAAAACAAGACTTCAAGTGGATACAAAACTCTTTCCCCTGCAAATATATAGTTATTTTTCTTTTGCATGAAGTAATATATCCATTGAAATTAATGTTTCCAGAAATAATATATATACATATCTTTTTGGTTCATAATATTTTAAGTTTTAACTATTTTATCATGAAGATCAAATATATGTCATGTTGCTTTTTTATGGTATTGATGAAATATTGATCGGCAATGCAATATTTTATCTTTACCATCTTAATTATCCAATATTTTGATTTTTATAGATAATAACATGTGAATGAATTATTTGATGCAACTTTCTTTAACAAAAATAATATGTGAATGAACTCTTTGATGCATGCAGCTTCCGATTGTTTGTTAATTTGTAGGTTATTCATGTTTGTTTTATCTTTGAAGCTAGCAGATGCTAATTATTTTTGTTGGTATTAGATACTAGCAAAGTAACTAGGCAGACTTTCTAATTTTTTTATTATAGCCTTGTTGAAAAAACTTGATAAATTGTTCTTAGTCTGAGTAATTATCCGAATCCAATTAAGTATTATGATCCTTGCTACGTGTTTGTTTCTACATTTGGAAAGCAAGAAAAAATAAATAAATAAACAAACAAACACAATCATATAATAATCAACTTGGAAAGCAGGGGAAAACAAAACAAAACAAAAAAAAAAAGCAAAAAAAAAAAAAAAAAAAAAGAACTAGATCTAGAGAGAAAAAAAGAGAAAATTCTACTAATGAAATCTGATCTTTTATTAATTCTATATCCCAGGAGTACAGAGACAGAGCTTTTATAAAAAAAAAAAATTAATAATAATAATAAAACTGGACGCTTCCAACTTCTAACAAAACTGGTTAGAAATAGTTAATTATAAGTGTTAAATAAGCATTTAGTTACTGTTTATATTTATTCTTTAACAGTTTTATCATTTTAATTTTTTCGTCAAGAGAAAAATATTAATTTGCATGCCTATAATTTAGTTTTATAATTAAACATTTTTGGTATTTTGTTTGTATGTGAGCTGCAACAGTTAGCAAATAGCTCACTTTCATGAGTTTTTGAAATTTGTAATCTCTTACTATAAAAGTTTCCTTCGGATGAAATGATGAAATGAAGGCCCCGCAGGCCAAGACATCGGGTTTCGTTTACTTCCTTTCCTTTTCTTTTTTTTTTTTTTTAATCTGAAATTTAACTGAAAATATGTCGTTAAAAGAAGCAGGAAGATTTGAGTTTATATAGCTTAATTAAAACTGAAAAATTAACATAATGACACTAGCATCCATACTTAATCCAACAACTACAATTTATATATATATATATATATATGTATATATTCAATTAGAATGAAGCTCATAAACGGCTGGTTAATTACAACTGGGTTAAATCATGCATCTTGATAAAAGATTATTGGGGAATTTGGCCCAATACCCCTCTTTTAGAGGGGTTAATGAAATATACCCCTTTCATTTCAAATGTTTTTGTTTTACCTTTTTATTTTTCAATATACCCAAATTACTCTTTTGAAAAGTGCCATGGACGGAGCACGAAGAAAAGAGGAAGAGAAAGTGAGAGAAAATGGGCAAAGCAGCTACTGGAGAGTGCTTCAGGAGGACGGACGAGTGGAGGAAGCACCCTAGGCTCACCAATCAGCTCCGCCACGCCTTTCCTGGTTTTGGCCTCAGAGTCGCCGCCTTAGGCGTCTACCTAGACGGTGAGCAGGTCTACAACAAACTCCTTGCTCCTTCCGCCTCCTCTTCTTCTTCTTCTTCTCATCACTCTTCCCATTCCTTTGTTTCTCACTGACTCACTAAGACAACTAAAACAACAACCTCATCCAATTTTCATTTTGTTTTCACAATTTTTTATTTTTTATTTTGTTGGTTTCTTTCCCATTTGGATCCTAAATAGAATTCGAAGCGGTTATTAAAATTTTCCTTTTTCCACATTTTCTCAGCAACCAAACGTACCATCTAAAGATTGAATTCATCAAAACCATCATCGATTTTTGGTGCAAACTTTGAATTCGAATCTTCGAGACCGAAAATGATGCTGAATCTTGGAAAATCTCTCACTGGGCAATGAGTTACAGAAGGTAATCTTTATATTTGGTAAGATTTGCATTTCAAGCAGTTTTTTTAGTTTATATATTTTTTGTGATCAAAGTTCAATAGTCAACCAGTCATCGCCTTTCATGTTTAATGCTGTATATATATATATATATATATAAATATATTCTGAATTTGCTGAAACTATTGCAGTTGTATCTTATTGGTTTTCTTTGCATTTGAATTTATGGTTTGCTTCAGTGAATTTCGATGAAAATAATCTTTTCTGTTACACAATGTATGAGCTTGGACTTTACAATTTGGCCAATACTTAAATCTTGGTTAATTAATAACCCATAAGCAGGTAAAAAATGCATCTATGAATTGCTTTGTCGGATAGTCTATTCTATGAATTTACATGACATCCATCAGTAATTTTTAACAATTGAGACTAATCTGGGCTTAAGAATTATTAAACATTATGTTTAATTTCTGGTTTTGGAAGATAATTGTTTTCACTAGATGTTAGGGATAAGAAGCACCCAGTTATCTTAGACTTCTTAGTGCGATAAGGACCACTAAGGATATGGTTTCTATGAGCATTGTCACACAAAGCAAGGTCATCCCAATTACATGATAAAGTCTTGCGTCAGCTTCTGACATTTCCCTTATCCCTTTTGTTTCTTCCTCCAAAACATGGTCTTCTTCATTCAAAAAAAAGGATTAAACAATGCCTTTGTTTGTTACCATGAAATGTTAATATTAAATTTATGATAAATTTTGCTATATATAATTATATAATCTGGCTTTTGGTTGTAGTTTTTCCTGTTATTTTAAATCCCTTTTCATTGGTTCACCCAATTCCATTCTTTGTTAGTTTTAAAAGGCAATGTACCCAGGTGGTTATACTACAGAAGTTACAAGCTTATCTCCAAAAGCAACAAAAAAGGATATTTATGATTTTTTTCACTTATTGTGATGTAACTGAGGATGTTGAAATCATCAGGTAGAGTCCTTATGCACAACTTCTAATTACTAATTATGATTCCTTTTCCTTGAGTGAAATCTGCAAAATGATGGTTTGGTCGTTGATTATATATGAATTTATTGTTCATAAACTCATCAAATTGTTTGGATGTTATTTGGTTTGAAAGTGGTCAAAAGATAAGAATTTTTTCTGGAATTTATATTACAATTATTTAATTTCTTTTTTTTCTTTTGTCATTTTAAATATCCATATGTCAATTAGTCCATTTGAGTGTCTTGTAAAAGCTAATTTATTCCATAAGACCCCTGCTTTAATGGATTTCTAAAGGTATATGTGGAGAATATAAAATATTTTTCTATATGTGGAGAATATAAGATATTTTTCTTTCCATCATTTGGTCAAGAGGCTAAAGCTAATATTACTGAGAAGTTCATATTCTAAAATGAGATTGAAATGTAAACATAATAGAAATTTTAACTTTTTCATGAAAGCATGTTAGGAATTGTCTTCTCTTTCTTTATCCTTTTTTTTTTCAATAAAATTCAAACTCCAAGCATGGCAATAAGTTGGGAAATTGTTTCATTATTCAATATTAATGTGATGGTTAATAATGCTCCGAACGAACAATAACTTCCTCAAGACGGTTTATTTCCACATGTAATTATCAATGTCAGACTAAGAAGACAAGATCAAAATTTGAATCTTATCTG
Organism: Ziziphus jujuba; assembly: GCF_031755915.1. Taxonomy (NCBI): domain Eukaryota; kingdom Viridiplantae; phylum Streptophyta; class Magnoliopsida; order Rosales; family Rhamnaceae; genus Ziziphus; species Ziziphus jujuba. The sequence continues at coordinate 20,003,894 of NC_083381.1, read as the reverse complement.
TATAAAAGCTGAAACTTCATGGAGAAATTTCCAAATTATCATTGCTTTCCTTTGCCACCTTTGCCCAAAAAAAAAAAAAGGCACACTTGAATGCCTTCTATTATATAGATTCTACAATTTTATGTCCTCATAAATTACATGCTGTAGAAACGATTCCAGATTATGATCCATATAGAGAGGTAACTATCCATCCAGTGCCATATTTCCTTTGAAATTCTTATTAACACAAAAGGGTCCTCTCTGTCCCAATATAATTTTAGAAGACCTTTTATTTGTTTGTTTCTCTTTACAGGTTAGATTCAATTGAGTGGTTATTTTTAGCCTTTTCTAACTTGCTACTCTGCACATGTGCATAAATTGTATGTTGGTATAATTGAGTTATTGGTTTGCTGGAAATAGGTCTGGTGAGTATGCCTATACTGTATATGTGACATTCAAAGATGCTTAGGCTCTAGAAACCACTGTCTTACTTAGTATACCTTGTTGTTTACACTCATCTAAAATGAGTACTCATCTACATGAGCTAAGAAAATAAAATTGTGAGGGTATAACTGAACAGTCAATCCCCTTGCCTTTCCTCTCATTCATTTTTGTACAATGGAGTAGAAAATAAACAAAGAAATTTTGGTTTTTTAGTTCTAGTCTATTTTCCACTTTTTCTTCTTCTTCTTCTTCTTTTTTTCATGTTCTTTTACACCAGTGCTTGCAAATGAAATCCATTTATTGATGACTGATGATTTATGGATTTCTCATAGTAATCCCACTTCAAAGGTTTCGAGCCTATAGTATAACAAAGTTTAGTTTTCATTAGGTGTCAATATTCCCCTTGAATTGAATTGTTGAACTGTTAAGTATTTTTAACATCAACTCTTTAATTTGACGAGATTGCTATTGATTGGAGATATGGTGGATCAATTGATTTGCTTTCTCTTTCCTTAATTCCTTGTAATGATATGCCGGGGTGCAACCATTGCAGATCAGCGAGTATGCATAACACATTAGGGAATATAAACGGATGAAGATGATAGTTGGAATAGTAGTCCATGGAACCATAAGGGCAATAGTGGTTCATTGGTAACAAATCAATAGAAATAATTTCCATTGGATGGGAAAGATGGGTGCATCACTTCACAAGTCTTCGAGAGGACAGGCAATAGGGTTAAAACCTCCATACCTTATGGTAAAATCTGTTTTCAATATCCTTTTATTCTGCTTTTATCTTGTGTATACACTTATTTATATTGTGAAAATTAGACACTGACTTTTGTAGCTTGAGCATGTTTCATTCTAATATAAAGAGAAGTCTACCTCTTATTTCTTACATGTACTTTTCTATTATTTTCTGTTTCTCTTGATTATTTATTAGCATGCATTTCTTCCTCCATATTCGAAGTACAATTTGTTTGTACTTTATGTCTTGTGTCCACTGTCTTCTTAGTGTTTACTCATTGAAATTTATCTTTTAAGCATATCTTAGTTATGCAGCCCTTGTTTGGGATGTTTGGATATGGAGGACCTATTGCATCTATGCATCTAGGAAGGTATGAGTTGCACCTTCACTTGTGTCCTCATTCTGATTGAATATTCCTAAATGTTTAGTTTTACTTTTTTTTCATTCCACTGTCTTGTCGTAGGCATGCGCTTGTTTCTTCGAAGACAAAGAATTCCAAGAAAGTATAAATGTTACATCTTGAGAGAGAAGCCTTACTCGGTAGTTCTGACAGTGAACATACTTGGATGATAGTTACGTTGCATACCAGTTTCTTGATCTGTCAGAGGGCCATATTTTTTAATGCTTTTATCTGATTTCTCTTACATCTTTGCAATAGAACCACCCAACGGTTTTCAATCTCTTGTACTAATGGACAACTTCATTTCCATTTTAGACTGATGATGGTATCAAAAATCCCTCAGAAGCTGAAATTAGGGACACACCCCACGGATAACTACTCTGTTTCTATTATTTTATACTTTTGGCATGGTCAAATTGAGACAGTATGTGTATCAAATAAATTTATTAAGATGTATACTTTTGTAGGAGCTGTAATATTCTCTAGTTTTTATTCATAAAACACTTGTACAATTTCCTCTTGCTAATTCAGATTTTGTTTTTAGTTTTTGTACATGATTCTCGTGTCAATATGATGTGTAAGGATCCAATTTCATTATTAAATTCTCCATATTATTTGATATGTGGAAAAGCAATAAATAAGAAGGATGATAATTTAAATGGATGGTAATTGAGTTCTCAAATATTGGCTCTCTAGTTTCTGACCATTAGAACTTGTTTGAATGGTATGCATTGAAATGTAGTTAGTTTTAGATTGTAAAATGTGATTCCCAACTTGCAAGCTTCTTCCAATCACTTTTACATGAACGGCTCCATGGTAGTATGTCCAAACGAGAGTTGTTAGGAGGGAATTAATTGTGCACTTGTGGAAACTATTTAAATAAATGGATATGAAAGTGTAAAATAAATGTAACAGTTTCCCATTTCTCATCTACTCTCATTTCTCATTAACTATCGAATAAAGTGGAAAATATTAAAATAATTTTTTTTACCATCTCTCATTTCTCATCTACCCTCATTAACTTCTATCCCTCTCTCTTACTCTCCTTGCTACCACATTAAATGAATTCTGTGTGTCTTCCTCTCTCTTTCTCTTTTGTTGTTTACGTACTTTTCAGCCTTTCTTTGCATTGACGAACATTGCAGAAAACACAATACCACCTTCAGTTCAGTTCACTCTCCCTGCATACCCCCAACCTTTTGTGATGACAATAAGACTGAAAATCTTCATTATGGAGCCCATACACTTCAAAAGGGTGTAATTAAATTGTACGTTTCTGCGGATCAGAGTTAAAGATTTTTTGGTATGTGTATATATATACATATATATATATATATATATATTTAAATATGTGTACAGATATGTATACATTTTTCCCTTATATTGGATTCATTGTTTGTCACATTTTGACATGATATATAAGTGCAAGTTCTATGTTGGTGCTATTTTATGTAAAACAATCCATAAATGGTTCGAAAATTTCCATTTGAAAGTTACAACCTTTGTTTGTTACATACGGTCCATCGGTAATTATGAAACACTTGCTTGTTGGAAAATTTAACGGCGGCTCCATCGGAATAGTTCATTTTTCCATTTTCTAAAAGCTAACCGATTGGACAATTGAATTTGTCCACTTCTCTAATGTTATTGTAAACGAATGACATGCTAAATGTAACTATATTTATGATGTTTAACAAAATAATCCACAGAACACCACATTGTCAATATTGCATCCATTCAAGCTAACGTTATGTTATGATTTAACACATGTGCCACAGATTTAACATCTTAATCTACTTGATCTACTATGTCTGTCAAGAGTATCTATTCTACTAGGTGTTAATATGCAGTAATTGAACAGCATTTGTACTCATTTACATATAATGCATTAGTATTTTATCTTTACTCATTTACTGAAAATGCATTTGTATTTGTATTTAAAATGCTATTCTACTCATTTGCATTTAAAATGCTATTCCACTAGGCGTTAATAACATAATTGTTTGGCTTATTTTCTGTACTCATTTACTGAAAATGCATTTGTATTTTTTCATTACTTTTGCTTCAGGATTATAGTTAAACCTTCCAGCAAAGATTCTACGATTGCAATTATTTTTAGTCATACGACCTCACGAATTACCACAAGCATTTGTACTCATTTATATAAAATGCATTAGTATTTTATCTTTACTCATTTACTGAAAATGCATATGTATTTGTATTTAAAATGCTATTCTACTCATTTGCATTTAAAATGCTATTCCACTAGGCGTTAATAACATAATTGTTTGGCTTATTTTCTGTACTCATTTACTGAAAATGCATTTGTATTTTTTCATTACTTTTGCTTCAGGATTATAGTTAAACCTTCCAGCAAAGATTCTACGATTGCAATTATTTTTAGTCATACGACCTCACGAATTACCACAAGCTTGTGACAAGTAGATACTTAGTATGTTTTGAATTGGTAAACCCTTTGTGCTCAATGTCACAAATTTCAGTTTTACTGTTCTATGATGGAACATAGAATATATGTTCTGAAGGTACCTGGACATACCAACGTCAAAGAACGAAGATTATACGTATCAAAAGGAATTGTACGTTGGCAGAACTTGAAGATGTTGTCTACAACGCTCTCAACTTTAATTTTACACAACATCAATTAATCTTCAAGTTCATATACCATGTGTGTTTGTCATGTGAGTCGTACATTGTGGAAAATGATGAAGACGTACAAAGTTTTATAGAAGAGTATAGTTCACACAGACCTCAAGACAGATCTCCACTTATTATTGATGTGTTATCCAAGGCTCCACAGAGTATTAATACTGCTGGATGTGTTGGGAATAGGATACCTACAAGTTCAGGATTTATGACTATTGCCCCACTATCTGCAGTTCCCGAGACAGCTACTTGTACCTCTGATACTGACATGCAGTCCCCAGCGACCGAACTTCATGTGCCGAAAACTTAACCCGGATTCTATGAAAATCAAATTTGTGAAAACAATGTGCAATCTATGGAACATGGTCATGATAATGAGCGCTTCGACACTAATGATATGAATGAATATCGTGAACATGATTATGATCAAGATGAACAATTTGAGGTTAAGGTCAACACTGATCGTAGTGAAGATGGGTTACGAGACATTTGTTTGACCCAATATTCGGGACTTTCAGCTGGTGATAGTCGACATGGTGAGTCTCCTTATGGTAGTAGTCCAATTGATAATGTGAATGATGATGTGCTTGCCTCTCCTTATACTGAAAACCATTTGGACATTCGACAAGATTCTACCGCAACCATGGCTAAACTTAGGGTTGACAATCGCTTCTCATCCGTCAATGCCCATGAAATCATTTGAATCAACCAACTTTTTGCGAGTAAGAATGCGCTACAGAAGAAGATTAGTTTTTATGCACTAAGGAGAAATTTTGAATTCAAGGTCAAGAAGTCAGATAGAGTCCGATATGAGGTTGTATGTGCAAACGACAATTGCATGTGGCGAATGCATGCTACCAAACTACATGGTGATAATACAGAGGCCTTCATGAGTAGGGCCTTCAAGGATGAGCATATTTGCTCTTTAAATATCATGAAAAGGGATCATCGTCAAGCAACAAGTTCAGTTATCGGAGACATCATCCAGCCTCGAGATATCGTGCATGACATTCACTCTAATTACGGAGTAAACATAAGCTACAACAAAGCATGGGCCGCTAAAGAAGTTGCACTGTCAGGTTTGTGAGGCACGCCAGAAGATTCATATGCAAAACTTCCTTTATGGAGTCACGTTTTGAAGAGCCAAAATCCGGGCACGTTTACTCGAATTGAAACTGACGATCAAAACAGATTTTTATATTTTTTTATGGCACTTAGAGCTAGCATTAAAGGGTTTTAGCATATGCGGAGAGTCGTAGCTATCGATGGAGCTACACTGAAGAATAGATATAGAGGTTTGTTATATATTGCATCATGTTTTGATGGGAACAATCAAATTTATCCACTTGCTTATGGAATAGGCCCTGGGGAGACGGATGCGGCTTACACGTGGTTTTTTGAGAGCTTTAAAGAAGCTTTTGGGGATGATCCGAATATAGCTTTTATATCGGATAGACACAAGAGCATTGCAAAAGCAATACGTACAGTTTTCCCTAATAATCACCATGGCCATTGCACATATCATCTTGGTACAAATTTATGTGCTAAGAAGTTTAAAGGTAATGTCAATGCAATTATATCAACTTTTAATGATGCAGCTAGAGCATATATTGTTGAGGATTTTGATAAGGCCATGCACCTTTTAGAAGGGGTTAGTATTGAAGCTGTACAATATCTCAAGGATGTAAGTCCTTCAAAATGGGCTAGATCACATTTTCCGGGCAATAGATACAACATAATGACAACTAACACTGCAAAGAGCATGAACTCTGTGTTTATTGATGCTAGGGATAAACCTGTTTTGCCATTACTAGATCACATTCGTGATGTCTTGCAAAGGTGGTGGTATGAACGTCGAACTAATGCAGCTGGTATGAACGTCAAACTAACGCAGCTGGTATGAACGTCGAACTAACGCAGCTGCAATGCAAACTATTGTTACCAATTGGTTGGAAAAAATCATGCAGGAGCTCTCAAATAATGGCAGAGGCTTATGTGATATGCCAATGAACTTATATGAGTTTCAAGTTATTGGCCATGGCATGTTCGTTGGAGTTATTAACTTAGAAAATAAGACGTGCTCATGCAAGGAATTTGACATTGATGGATTTCCTTGTGTCCATGCAATTGCAGCATGTAAGCATCGACATATTTTTCCATATTTCCTTTGCTCAGCGCATTACTTAGTTGACTCACTCCGTGAAGCATATTCGGAAACCATATATCCACTTGGAGATAAATGTCAATGGCATGCTCTAGATGATGTCATAAACCAGGTTGTACTTCCACCTCAAATTGGCAAACAGTCAGGAAGACTGAGAAAGAAGAGGATTCAATCTCAATGAGAGGAGCATCATCAATATAGATGCGGGAGGTGCAAACAGGTTGGTCATGGCAGCCAATCATGCTCCGCCGCCGTACCTCTTGATAGCACTACCAACCACCAGCACCATTGAACCTAAGACCCATCAATTGCGCAATGCTATATTTAGACAATGGGGCCATGTTATGCAGTATGCGTGTGTATGCAATGTAGTCAGGAATGCAATTAGTTGCTCAACCGCGTAACATGTGTTTTGGCATAATAGACATTGGTTTTATGTGTTCTTTTGTTGTCAAATTCATATGTCGTATTGTTTTGATAATATATCATTCCGTGTTCAGTTTTTGGTTCAGTTGTTTGTATGTTTCTTACTATTGCACGGATGATATTACGGCCCAATGGTAATGACGATGCATCATCAGTAATTGACATTTGTACACCCTCGTAAATGAATCACCACAATTCCATCCGATAACTTCAATCATGTGTGTTCCAACCAATAACATGCTAAATGTAGCATTATTAATGATAAATTCTGACAAAGTAAGTGATCAAACAGCATTAAAAAATGACAACGTTCAATTTGATTTTGCTTCAAAAAGTACCGTAGGTTTCGTCGGTAATTACCGAAACCCCTATGGTAATCACATTTTACCAATATTTTGGGCCCCATAAGTCCCCTTACATGTGTTAAATGAAAAAACATGCAACATATGGATTATCAAATGATCGTAATGAGAGAAAATCCCAAAATTGCTTAAAAAGCTCTCAAATTGGCCAAAAAAATACGATGACTGTAGACCTTCGGTAATTCCCGATGAAACCTTCGGTAACCAACATATACTCTCAAGAAAAATTACCGTAGGTATCATCGGTAATTACCGAAACCCCAGTGGTAATCACATTTTACCAATGCTATGGCCCCCACAAGTCCCATAATGTGTGTTAAATGCAAAAACATGCAAAATATGGATTCTAAAATTATCCTAAGAAGGGAAATCCCCAAAATCTCTGAAAAAGTTCTCAAATTGGTCAAAAATTTATGCTGACTATAGACCTTCGGTAATTTCCGACGAAACCTTTGGTAACCAACATATACCTTCTGGAAAAATTACCGATGGTTTCATTGGGAATTACCGAAACCCCTATGGTAATCACATTTTACCAATTTTTTGGGCCCCACAAGTCCCCTTACGTGTGTTAAATGAAAAACCATGCAAAATATGGATTCTAAAATTATCCTAAGGAGGGAAAACCCAAAAATATCTGAAACATTTTTCAAATTGGCCAAAAAATTACGATGACTGTAGACCTTCAGTAATTCCTGATGAAACCTTCGGTAACCAACATATACCCTCTGGAAAAATTACCGATGGTTTCATCGGGAATTACCGAAACCCCAGTGGTAATCACATTTTACCAATGTTATGGCCCCCACAAGTCCCATAATGTGTGTTAAATGCAAAAACATGCAAAATATGGATTCTAAAATTATCCTAAGGAGAGAAAATCCTAAAATTGCTTAAAAATTTCTCAAATTGGCCAAAAAAATACGATTACTATAGACCTTCGGTAATTCCCGATGAACCTTCGGTAACTTTTCCAGAGGGTATATGTTGGTTACTGACGCTTTCATCAGTAATTACTGAATGGCTACAGTCATCGTAATTTTTTGGCCAATTTGAGAACTTTTTCAGAGATTTTGGGGTTTTCCCTCCTTAGGATAATTTTAGAATCCATATTTTGCATGGTTTTTCATTTAACACACGTAAGGGGACTTGTGGGGCCCAAAAAATTGGTAAAATGTGATTACCATAGGGGTTTCGGTAATTCCCGATGAAACCATTAGTAATTTTTCCAGAGGGTATATGTTGGTTATCGAAGGTTTCATCGAAAATTACCGAAGGTCTACAGTCATCATAAATTTTTAGCCAATTTGAGAACTTTTTCAGAGATTTTGGGGATTTTCCTCCTTAGGATAATTTTAGAATCCATATTTTGCATATTTTTGCATTTAACACACATTATGGGACTTGTGGGGGCCATAACATTGGTAACATGTGATTACCACTAAGGTTTCGGTAATTACCGATGACACCTACGATAATTTTTCCAGAGAATATATGTTGGTTACCGAAGGTTTCATCGGGAATTACCGAAGGTCTATAGTCATCGTATTTTTTTGGTCAATTTGAGAGTTTTTTAAGCAATTTTGGGATTTTCTCTCATTATGATCATTTGATAATCCATATGTTGCATGTTTTTTCATTTAACACACGTAAGGGGACTTGTGGGGTCCAAAAAATTGGTAAAATGTGATTACCATAGGGGTTTCGGTAATTCCCGATGAAACCTTCAGTAATTTTTCCAGAGGGTATATGTTGGTTACCGAAGGTTTCATCGGGAATTACCGAAGGTCTACAGTCATCGTAATTTTTTGGCCAATTTGAGAAATGTTTCAGATATTTTGGGGTTTTCCCTCCTTAGGATAATTTTAGAATCCATATTTTGCATGGTTTTTCATTTAACACACGTAAGGGGACTTGTGGGGCCCAAAAAATTGGTAAAATGTGATTACCACAAGGGTTTCGGTAATTATCGATGAAACCTACGGTAATTTTTCAAGTAAGGACAAATTGATTGCCATAGGTTTCATTGGTAATTACCGAAGTCCCAACAATAATCAAATTTTTGTGCAAATTTGATTCAAAACTTTGTCTTAGTCTAAACCACTTTGCATCCCGCATATGTTTGACTTATGCAGCCTTGCTTCATTCCTCCGTCACCATGCAATTTTCCCAAGACTCATATACTAATGTAACATGCAAGGTCCAAACTATCAAATGACATATTTAACAACCAAAGAATTAAAGAGTGGGCCTTTAAATGACATATTTACCAGGGGAAAAAAAATCAAAGAGTCGTGCAAATTTATGGTTCAAATTATGAATATATTAAATACTCTAAATTATCCAGGATTGTAAAGTTTCATTAATGATGTTTAACTCTCAATATCTAGTTGACATTGAAAATGAAAAGATCGGTCATTTTTGAAACTTGATTCCCTTGAAAATGGTGATCTATGGGAGGAAGGACCTAAGCAACCATATGATCATTTTTATAAACTAAAAATACCAAAACTAGCATAACAATTATGAGAAATGCATAAAAATTTGATTCCAAGTATCTAGAAGTCCAACAATACACCAATGGTTACAATCCATGCGCCTAAACCCATTATAAAAGCCAGGATATGCATCTTTTCTGAGTTGTGATAGAGTTGTTATGTCCAGCAGATGAACATGTTTTCTCATTCAAGTTAATACATCTTTCACCACATATAATTCCTCGGGCAATCCGCCTCGATAGCCTGATCCACTTAGGAGTTTTGTCTCATTTCCACAGTTTGTCACCCCTAGCTCATTCCAATCCCTTGCCACTAAATATGAAAAGGGAAAAAAAAAAAGAAAGAAAAAAAAAAGCATCAGAGAAATTCACGAAATTAATTTTTGGTTTTCAAAAAAAAAAAAATTGGTGATGGGAAAGAAGTAAACTTAATGGTAGTGGGTAAGAGAAATTCCTTGGAAGATGACTTTGGTTTTACTATGATTCATAGTAGAATCCACCGACTTAGCCCATGTTGTCAAACCCTTATGAAAAGCAACCATACAATTCATGTCTTTGAGAGTTTGGTTACCATCTTGAGAATTTAAATGCTCTCTTTCAAGTCCTCAGGAACTAAAGTGAAGGTAGTTCATGGGGATGTAGATTGGACAAAATAGGAAAACAAAAGTAGCAGAGAAAAGAAGTTAATCATATGTTTACAGCAACTTCATTAAAAACTCTATGAGCAACAGAGCATTTAAATTCCTTTTTAATCATATGCTTATAGCAATTTCATTAAAAACTCTATAAGCAATAGAGCATTCAAATTATTTTCCTCTTTTGTTTTCTTTTACCTGGTATCACCTCTAACTAGACCCCATTTGTACCCAACAAGGACTGATTCCTTAAAGCCAATATTAAATCCCTCTTGCGCTACAGCTTCTTCTCTTGCTATGAGACCATTGTGATATCCACTCTAGTAATACACCAATTGTTACATGAAATTCAAAGAAAGGGTGTGGGGGCAGCGATTATTACTTATAGACAAAAATAAATAAATAAATAAACCCACAACTTCAATATGTTAAGGAGGGACATTACATCAACCTCATAACCAAATGCACAAGGATAACCATATGCACTTGACCTAAGGCATTTTCAAGCACATTTTTTGAATTGTAACCAATAGTATGGGTTTCTCAATCTGTAAATATCAGTTTATCATGGAAGTCTTGAGTGCCATTAGCCTATAATACAAAACCACAAGCAAACTAATACCACATCTCGGCAACCAACCTCAAATTCATAAAATAGGAGTAAGTATAAGACAGTTCACCTATCCTATCCCCAACAGCATATTTGTAATCAACTTGAAAATTAATAATGTTCCACCAGCCAAGCTTAAGAAATTCCAACCTTGGCTGAAAACTAAACAGAAAGAAATTAGGGCAAACTAAACAACATAGATAGTATACCTCATGGTCCATATAGCAGGTATAACATCTTTGAACATATAACTAAAAGGATACCATAAGAATCACTTTGGTCACATCAGGCACTTGGCATAAGATCACTTTCTATTTGATGCTGCAAACTTTCCAAGTATAGCTCCTCTGCACAACTACCGCTCACCTTCATAACCATATACAAGAAACCAACATAAAATCAAAATGAAGTTATGTAATTAAATTATGATATCTAGCAGGATGGTGAGTGTCATATAAACAAGAAAACAAATGATTCAACATTTGGAGCAGATTTTAACCATAATCGCTTTCAACTTATTCTTCAATTTTGTTTTTTTGGGTTTTCTTTTCTTTCAATTTCCTTTAATATTCTGTTGCAATCAAAAAATTCAACAAACACTCGTGAAGTGTTTCTAACCTTAAAGCAATATAGAAACCGACCCTAAAGCTCACTCATAATATTTAATTACCCCACTAAATTGTATAACCTACTACTACTACTACTACTTGATTTCGACTAGTTTCCTCCATTCCAATCATCGTCTTCGCCTTTCGCCAATCAAGCAAAAATCCAAGCTAAAAAAAAAAAATCAAAATACACAGATCCTTACCTTAAACGCAATTTTTCCTTAGTCTTTCATATGTTTGCAAGAGAAGAAGTAAGAGATGCAGGGAGATGGAGCATGGATTTTTTTTTTTTTATTCTAAATGAGATTGTGTGTGGGTTTTCTGGGGGATGAAGAAAAATAAAAAAATAGAGTGCAGAAACTAAAGACTCTGGGTTTTTCGGACTGAAGGAATGAAGAAAGAAAAGTAGAGTAATTTTTTACTTTCATTGGAGATAAAATGGGAAGCAGAGGACAGATTAAAAAAAAACTAAGAAATGAGAGGTATATTTCATTAGAGGCTTTAAAAAAAAGGCATTAGGCCAAGTTCCCCAAGATTATTTCTGCGTACCAAAATCTCACCTACAAATCACAGTCCACAACAATCAGTTGGGAATCTCGAAATCTGTAAATGAGGCCTAATAAGGCCCACAATCAGGCCCATGATCATAGCAACCAAATATGCCAACCGTGTAGCCATATATCAACGCTAATTTTTAGACTTAGTAAGGCCTAATATATTTCGATTATTTTTAATTTTAAATGAAAAAAAAAGGGAAAATAGGATAATGAAAACAGCTAGCTGGAACCATATGTGAACAGTGGATCCCAATTCTCAACGAAAGATCTACCCTCTCAATCTCAACATAGTATTGGTGATTCCTGCCAAAACTCCAAATATATGAAAAACTAATATATATTTTCTATACGTAACAAAGAATTACATGTCAAAACAAAAAATTGAAAACTAGCCATATGAACAAATTAAGAAAATATCCATCCACAAGTAAATATATTACAGACGATGGATAAGGAAAATTCATACTATATCTATATGAAACTAATTACATCTTAACAAGCAATCCATTCTAATTGTCTATCAAAATCTCTATCAAAATGATATGTATCTAGATTATATCCGAATTTTAATTCTAATTTTTTCTTGAGAATTTATTCGGCTCCCTTTGGATTTCAAGTTCAAAGGCATTTGTTCCTTGGTTTGGGCCAAATCTTGAAAAAAAAATTTTTTTTCCTTTCTCAAGTACACCTTTCCAAACTGTTTTCTGGAGCCGTAATGATCAGCACTTCCTCAATGTGCATGGTTTGCACATCCCCAAAAAAAATTCACATATTCAATCAACGTTTATAGAAATTTGTTTAGAAAAACAAAAAAATATATATTTGAAATTTAATTGGAAATTGAAATTAGTTTCATTGTTAAAAAATAAAATAAAATAAAAGGGTTGAAGTAGATGTTCAAGGATTGGAATTTTCTAAAACTGCGGCAAGTTGCGAAAGACTTAGAAAAAGAGATTGATTGTTTTTATTCTTTGATGATTGTATAGTTAACTATATGATCTATACTTCTATAATTAACAAGAAATTCTATGCTCCTATATGCTACATAATATTATCTGTTAAGATTATAATTAATCTTGGTAGTAATGCATTTCAGCTGGGTATTTATTTATGATCAACTTCTCATCTTAAAAAAATAAAAAATAAAAAAATCACTAATTATTCATTCATACTTTATTGTGCTGCAATATTGTGATTATGTAATTATGTTATTCAAGGCATGTTTTCTATTAGAATATGATCCTCCTTCTCATCAGATTCTCAAAATTCTGTATCAAATTATCAATATAAATGAAATTAAAGAACTCACCAGGCAACAATGAACGCCAAGGGCTTCACTTCATCAATTCTAAATGGTTCATATATAAATATAAGCAACACAATCTCATTAAACCAATTTTGTTTTTCCTGCTTCAGCAACAAGTTTATTAATTTCCTTCCTTCAAACACAATCATCACTTAATCGGCAGCGGGAAAAAAAAAATATATATATATATATATATATACAACAAAACAACTATTTATTAGCATTGGTGATTTTGGATAATCGTTCAATATTAATAACATAAATTCATAAATTTTGAATTTCATTGATCACCTATTATAATGGATCATATACAATGCTTGCTAAATTAATTTATCTTAAAATACAGATATAATTAGAGGTTAATTATTTGGATAAGCAATAACAGAGAAACATAAACATAGATATATATATATATATATATATATAAACTTAAATATGCATATAAATTTAAACATTTTTATATATATAAACTTAAATATGTATAAATATTTTCTTCATGAGAAATCGTCCAGTGTGCTTAAACAAATTTTACCAGCTAAAACGCATGCAAGATGTCTCAACGTTATGCGTTCATAGCAATTCCGTTAACATCTATAGCATAAAAAAAGTTAAAAAAACAAACAAAAAAACAAAAACCATTAACATCAGAAAAGCCTATTCCTACTAATAATAATAATAAAAATAATAAATTAATCACATACTAGAAGTTTGGAACAATTTCATTCAATACATATCCATTTTCATATGAAAAATAATTTTTTTTTTAAAAAAATCCGATTATAGCAAGAAAAATGTCTACAATATTTACCGGGATGTACAGCTTATTTAATCTAGCCTTGTTGGCAACTCTAAATGTCAGGACCCGTCCAGAATTCCTCCTCCGGAACCCTAGACAGCCCTGATCCCAGGGAAATACCACCGAACCTTCCAACGGAAAATCCGGCAGCACCTCCCCTAAGGGATTTACTTATCACAAATTTACCTGCACTGAAAACACACTTCAAAAATATCCCCTTATTCCTCCCACAAACTACAAATTGGTTCCACAAATTGCAGTACTTAAAAAAATAAATACAGTAATCCAGTGCAAAATAAATACAACAAGAGTGAAAGAAATATTACAACTGCAATAAAAGAATAACAGGGTACTGCCGAACTAAAACAGCGAGGAAGATCAAGTCCGCTCCGAGTGAACACCGACAATCTGGTACCTAGAGGAACGGAATTTAAGAGTGTGAGATGCTAATCATCTCAGTGAGCGACCCTACTACTCTACACTATCATACCACGGTAATAGGTATATAAATAATAATTATTTGGAAATAATATTTTCTCTCAAAACCCTTACAATTCTCTCAGTTGGAAAGGTTCCCCTTTTAAAACAATTTCACAAAACCCTTTATCCATATTCCCCGAAAACCAAGACATCAATTAAATACCAGAAGCGGTAACAATTATATTTTTAATTCCAATTCAGTTTCCAAACATTTTATTTTTAAAACACAGTTCTGAAAATAATTTGATGCACCCACTATATACCAGTGGCGCCAACAGTACCCAGCGTCCCAAGGTACCGCCAGACAGGAGGTTATAGAAAGAAACCGGCATACGGTCGTGTGGCGTCCCACAGCGCCGCTGCTAACCTGGTGTCCCGGCCAAAGGGGGGTGGCCGCCCTCTCCGATGGCATCCACAGGACACCCTCATAATATCAACCGCGCGCTACTCACACCCACCTGCGCGCTAATCACAACCGTGTGCACACTAACCATATCACATATACCATATCACATAATCAGAACACCAGTACGTGCACGGTGCATCTAAAAATTATAAAATCCATAAATTTAAATCATAAAACAAATTTCACATTTTTCATAAGCATAGCGGGCATAATCCATCCGCTTGAACCGGGAAATTCTCCACAATTTCCTTATAATCCATACCATAAATTCCATGATTTTCAAATCCACCAACTCCCAAATCCATCAATTCAAATATCCACATTTTTTTTTCCAAGCATAAATAATTTCTCGAAATATCATAATCAAATCCCATAATATTTTATGGGCATATTTCATAAAAATTGAAATCACCAACATAACCAAATATTTTCCTTGAAATATTTGAAAATCAAATCGTGCCCAATTTACCATTAAAACCACACCAATTTCAAAATCCTCAAAACCATAAAATAATTCCACATGGCATAAATTGGTGAAATACACATTTTCTTAAATCCGATAAATTCACAAATAATTCCACAATAATTCAAATAAATATTTGGCACATAGAAATTAAATTCCAAATATTTAAATCACACATTATATATTCACCAATTAAATTTCCAAAATTAATTTGAAGGTGGGTCACTCACCTTGAGCACGCAATTAACCCATGATCCACTACGGGATCAATTCTACGACTCACCGGTGCTCCTAGAACAAAATTCACAGACAGTCAAATAAATTAATATTTTATTCGGGTAAATAATACCCGGTACCCGGGGCTCAAACACAAACTTTAACCAAAATGGTCGAATGATATACCGAATCGAAGCTTGTGGGACGAGGATCACCAATCCGGTCTCCGTCGACCCCAATTCCGCCGGAGGTAGCCGGAATTTGGTCGGAAAGTTTCGACCGGTGTTCACTTCCCCATATCTCGCAAACCGCTTCGAATTTCTGGGATTGGAGGCCATTTTTGGATTCAGAGGACCCAAAATAGGGGGATAGGAGGCTCAATTGGGAGTGGGCTGGCCGGAAAACACAAGAAAAGAGGAGAGAGAAACTTGGCCGGCCGGCGGCTTCTCCGGCCCGATCGGCGCGCGTCCGGCGGCGGCTGGCCGTGAAACTTGGCGGCCAAGCTCGTGAGGTGGCGGGCTTCCTTGGTGGCTGGCGCGTGAGGGCTATGGGTGGCCGGAATTTGAAAACACGGAAGAGAGAGAGGGACGGCCGGTGGGGAGAAAAGAAAAAAAAAAAATAACTGTTGCGTGCTTGGTGTTTCGGGGAAGAAGAAAGGAAAAAAAGAAAAAAAGAAAAAGAAAAAGAAAAAGAAAAAGAAAGAAGTGGTGGTGTTTTCCCACGTGGGGAAAAGAAAAGAAAAAGAAAAAGAAAAAGAAAAAGAAAAAGAAAAAGAGAAAGAAAAAGGAAAAGAAAAAGAAATAATTAAATAATATTAATAATAATATTATTATTCAAAAATAATAAAATAATTTGATTTTTTTTTTTTTTTTTTTTTTTTTTTTTTTCACATGGTTGACATGTGGCATTTCACCATGGTGACACATGGCCACCTTCATTGAGTCACACGTGGCACCTCGTTATGCGTGTAAAAAAAAATAATATTAAAATAATACAGTATTTGAAAAACTTTACAGGTCTATAACTTTCAAACCACATGTCCAAATCGGACGTGCCGCTAGTCTATGAACTCGTATCGACGAGTACTTTACAACCATACAAGAGTCAACTCACAATTACATCACAAGAAAAAGTCAACTCCCGGCACCTTTTAGACAGTTTACACTTCAACTTGTTTTGCCCATAACTTTCAAACCGTAGCTCCGTTTTCGACGTGCTACTAGTCTACGAACTCAGGGAGTCATGCACTTCGCCACCGTACCCTAGTCAACTCAAAATTCTCACCGAGTCAAAAAGTCAACTTTTGACCCCTTTCGGTCAACGGTCAACGGTCAACCTCGGTCAACGTGCACGGATTCCGGTGCGATTTGGGACGGGGTGTTACAGCCTTCCCCCCTTACAAAAATTTCGTCCTCGAAATTTCCGCACGTCACTGGAACAGATACGGGTACTGCTCACGCATCTGTGTTTCGGGTTCCCACGTTGCTTCCTCGACTAAGTAGTTCCTTGCCAACCAATCCATGCCCAACACTACTTCAAGTCCGGATAGATCCAACAGGATCAGGTCTGTTTCCATCCCTTGATCTGTGAAATCGTCGGGCGTAGTCCTGGCTCCCTGCTGCGTCATAGCAAACACCCGGCCTTGACTTGTCTGCTGGGTTCTCCTTCCTCTACCTCGACTCGATCCTGCAGACGGCTGTACTGATCCCGAAGAAACTCCTACTGGCTGACTCCCCTGGGAACTCTATCCTGGAAATACCCTTGTATGCTGTGTCCGTCGACCTGCTTCTAGCACACTGCCACTACCATAAGGGCAATCCCTCCTTATGTGACCTGGCTGCCCACACCGAAAGCATAAACCATCCATCTGACACTGCCCAGAATGATTCCCCCTACAAAGTGGACAAATCCGCGGAGAACCAATGCGTGACTGCTGATACGAGCTTGCATCCACAATGATCGAATGGCGAGCTGGCTGGGGCATGCGATAACTATCTCTCCTCTGGAATCTGCCTCGTGGGCTTAACCCATCACTGTCTGAGCCTGAGCTATGGCTCTTCTTAGCTGCTCCCTGTCGAGGTACTCCGCTATACGATCCTTCGAATGATCTGCGCCTCGAGGGTCTGTGTATCTCCTCCTGTCTCTCTAGCTCGAGCGCTGCATCCCTGGCGGACTGATAGGTGGGATGTACTGATCCAGAAAGGGTGTAGCCGATGTTCTCTTTCAATCCGTCTATGAACCTCACCTTCTTCGTGTGATCGTCGGGAATCAGGTGCATGCAGAATCCTGATAGTTCTCGGAATCTCCTCTCGTACTCTGTCACCGTCATGTTCCCCTGTCGTAGTTCCTCGAACTCTCTCCTTCTTGCTTCACGGTAGGCAGGAGGACAAAACTCAGTAGAGAAGGCCATCTTGAACTGATCCCACGTATGCCTTACACGAACAACTGGGCTAACTTCTCGGGTGAAAAACGTTCTCGCACCGGTAGGAAGTGTGCCGACTTGGTGAGACGATCAATGATTACCCAAATGCCGTCGTACCTTCTAGGTGTGGAAGAAAGCTTGAATACGAAGTCCATGTTGAGTTCTTCCCACTTCCACACAGGAATCGGTAAAGATTGGAGTAGTCCCAAAGGCTTCTGTCTTTCTGCTTTCACTTGTTGACAAATCAAACACTTTGATACGAAGTCTGCCACTTCTCTCTTCATACCAATCCACCAATAATACTTAACAAGCGTCCGGTACATCTTGGTACTTCCCGGATGCATCGCATACATCGAGCTGTGCGCCTCCTCCAAAATCTCCTTCTTGAGTCCTGGGATATCCGGAACGCAAAGTCGTCCTTTATACACGAGGGCTCCATCCCTCCTTATGGAAAATTCCGGATCAAGACCTTCTTGTACCTTGCCCTTAATTGTCCTCAACTTAGGATCTTCCATTTGGGTCTCTACTATACGATCCACCAACACCGGTCGTACCTGGAAGCTAGCCATAAGAACTCCTGAAGGGTGCATATGCATTAACACCCCCATCTTCTTCAACTCCACCATGAGAGGTAGTTGGATGACTTGGACGTGAGCAAGAGATCCAGTAGCCTTCCTACTCAAAGCATCTGCCACTACATTCGCCTAATAGTGACTTTAACTTCCCTCTTGTGCAACTTTCCTTCTCATGCCCACTAATTAAGGATAGTCAAATTGGTCCACAAGAACACGATCTACAAGTCTTGGTCATAGTCGAACGCTAACCATAAGGTGCTTCTAAAGCATGCATCCTTAAACCAACAACCAACTCTCGTGACTCGATCAGCACTTTAAAAGGTTAGATTAGAACTTAAGTCTAATTTCCTCAAATACTGGTATCACCAAGTTAAGGTTGAGATTAATTCACTTATCTTCGATTACCCTCCTAGTACTTACAATTATAAAACCCTTGCTCCTCATTGATTAACCAATAGTCTTAACCTCGACAAACATCAATCTTTCTTTTAACTAAATTCAACAAGGTCATGAATAAAATTTCTCAACATCCAAATACCATTCTTGAAAACCCTAAGTTTCCCCCATTTCAAATAAATTCCATGAATCCACACCTCAAGCAATAAAGAATTTAAATCCTAATTCTAGCATCACCACCAATACTATGAACAAATCACTAGATCCTTAACCCAATAAAGTATTCCACACTTCTTAAATTCTAACTCCGTCCCAAAAATCATACTCCTTATCATTGTAAATTATCACCAACAATATCAACCACCTTGAATCGATGAAGCACCATCAATACGAACCTTAAATCTCCAAGGAAATAAGATATCAAGATCTTAGCTTCTAGAATGAAAAATAACCATGCTTAAACATCCAACCATGCCTAAGGAATCATCCTCATCTCATTAACCTCATCAACCACCAAGTAGAACTTTAGTCGCTATCCGGATCTTGCTTGATTCTCTAAACGCTGTCGTACCTTCTCTTTGTGAACGATAGTTTAAGCACGAAATCCATGTTTACATCTCCCTACTTTTACTTATCGGTGACCTAAGTACCTTTATTCGGATCTTGCAACTTCCTTTATCGTGCCAAACCACCATGTCATCCAGTGAGCATTCCATACGTCTTTATACCCTTGGGGTGTATCGCATACATTGAATCACGTGCTTCCTTTAGGATCTCCTTTTTGAACTCAACGATACCCTGCTTTGGATTCTTAATTGGCGATACTTAACCTTAAGTCGCTTTTGGAAAAACCATAACATAAAACAAATAATAAAATATATTTTTCAAATATACCTAACTTGCATAGGCAATTGTTAAAACTCCACATTGAAAATCATATCTTAAAATCCATTGCATAAAATAAAATATGCACGCTTGTAATGGAGGTACGTACGATACCTTCTACATGTTACGTAATCCATGATTCCAACTGTCGCCGACACTCTGCTACCAATACAAACCAGGGTGGTTGCCTATATTGGCCGTCCAATTCCCCGGGCTCATAGGCAACATGATCATGGGGCTAGCTCTACATGGACCACATTGGTTCGCCGCCTCCATATGGTGCAGTATAATATCAAACGATATAACATACAAATACATGTACGAACACAAACCAAAAATACTTGAATAAAACACCTTTAATTTCCAATACCACGTTGAAAAGCATTTAATTTTGATAATCGATTGGAAAAATATTTTGACGCCTTGAAATCGATCGACACACATCCTTAGGCAATCATCATTCTTCTCCATGAACGAAACGGATACCATTCACGATGATAAGCTTGACCTTCAAAAAGAAAAGGCATCCTCGACCATCGACTAGGCCATAGGAATTTCCCGTTAGGCTAGATGATCCTAATTGACACCCTCGAAGATTAGAGTTATTCAAACTCGGGCAACGAATTTACTACGAGACAAACAGAAAGAACGCTTTCACACGGGTAAAACGAGAGATTAAACACGGATAGGATGCACAACAATGCACAGTCCCTTAGGAATACTAGAACCTAGAGCTCTGATACCAACTGTCAGGACCCGTCCAGAATTCCTCCTCCGGAACCCTAGACAGCCCTGATCCCAGGGAAATACCACCGAACCTTCCAACGGAAAATCCGGCAGCACCTCCCCTAAGGGATTTACTTATCACAAATTTACCTGCACTGAAAACACACTTCAAAAATATCCCCTTATTCCTCCCACAAACTACAAATTGGTTCCACAAATTGCAGTACTTAAAAAAATAAATACAGTAATCCAGTGCAAAATAAATACAACAAGAGTGAAAGAAATATTACAACTGCAATAAAAGAATAACAGGGTACTGCCGAACTAAAACAGCGAGGAAGATCAAGTCCGCTCCGAGTGAACACCGACAATCTGGTACCTAGAGGAACGGAATTTAAGAGTGTGAGATGCTAATCATCTCAGTGAGCGACCCTACTACTCTACACTATCATACCACGGTAATAGGTATATAAATAATAATTATTTGGAAATAATATTTTCTCTCAAAACCCTTACAATTCTCTCAGTTGGAAAGGTTCCCCTTTTAAAACAATTTCACAAAACCCTTTATCCATATTCCCCGAAAACCAAGACATCAATTAAATACCAGAAGCGGTAACAATTATATTTTTAATTCCAATTCAGTTTCCAAACATTTTATTTTTAAAACACAGTTCTGAAAATAATTTGATGCACCCACTATATACCAGTGGCGCCAACAGTACCCAGCGTCCCAAGGTACCGCCAGACAGGAGGTTATAGAAAGAAACCGGCATACGGTCGTGTGGCGTCCCACAGCGCCGCTGCTAACCTGGTGTCCCGGCCAAAGGGGGGTGGCCGCCCTCTCCGATGGCATCCACAGGACACCCTCATAATATCAACCGCGCGCTACTCACACCCACCTGCGCGCTAATCACAACCGTGTGCACACTAACCATATCACATATACCATATCACATAATCAGAACACCAGTACGTGCACGGTGCATCTAAAAATTATAAAATCCATAAATTTAAATCATAAAACAAATTTCACATTTTTCATAAGCATAGCGGGCATAATCCATCCGCTTGAACCGGGAAATTCTCCACAATTTCCTTATAATCCATACCATAAATTCCATGATTTTCAAATCCACCAACTCCCAAATCCATCAATTCAAATATCCACATTTTTTTTTCCAAGCATAAATAATTTCTCGAAATATCATAATCAAATCCCATAATATTTTATGGGCATATTTCATAAAAATTGAAATCACCAACATAACCAAATATTTTCCTTGAAATATTTGAAAATCAAATCGTGCCCAATTTACCATTAAAACCACACCAATTTCAAAATCCTCAAAACCATAAAATAATTCCACATGGCATAAATTGGTGAAATACACATTTTCTTAAATCCGATAAATTCACAAATAATTCCACAATAATTCAAATAAATATTTGGCACATAGAAATTAAATTCCAAATATTTAAATCACACATTATATATTCACCAATTAAATTTCCAAAATTAATTTGAAGGTGGGTCACTCACCTTGAGCACGCAATTAACCCATGATCCACTACGGGATCAATTCTACGACTCACCGGTGCTCCTAGAACAAAATTCACAGACAGTCAAATAAATTAATATTTTATTCGGGTAAATAATACCCGGTACCCGGGGCTCAAACACAAACTTTAACCAAAATGGTCGAATGATATACCGAATCGAAGCTTGTGGGACGAGGATCACCAATCCGGTCTCCGTCGACCCCAATTCCGCCGGAGGTAGCCGGAATTTGGTCGGAAAGTTTCGACCGGTGTTCACTTCCCCATATCTCGCAAACCGCTTCGAATTTCTGGGATTGGAGGCCATTTTTGGATTCAGAGGACCCAAAATAGGGGGATAGGAGGCTCAATTGGGAGTGGGCTGGCCGGAAAACACAAGAAAAGAGGAGAGAGAAACTTGGCCGGCCGGCGGCTTCTCCGGCCCGATCGGCGCGCGTCCGGCGGCGGCTGGCCGTGAAACTTGGCGGCCAAGCTCGTGAGGTGGCGGGCTTCCTTGGTGGCTGGCGCGTGAGGGCTATGGGTGGCCGGAATTTGAAAACACGGAAGAGAGAGAGGGACGGCCGGTGGGGAGAAAAGAAAAAAAAAAAATAACTGTTGCGTGCTTGGTGTTTCGGGGAAGAAGAAAGGAAAAAAAGAAAAAAAGAAAAAGAAAAAGAAAAAGAAAAAGAAAGAAGTGGTGGTGTTTTCCCACGTGGGGAAAAGAAAAGAAAAAGAAAAAGAAAAAGAAAAAGAAAAAGAAAAAGAGAAAGAAAAAGGAAAAGAAAAAGAAATAATTAAATAATATTAATAATAATATTATTATTCAAAAATAATAAAATAATTTGATTTTTTTTTTTTTTTTTTTTTTTTTTTCACATGGTTGACATGTGGCATTTCACCATGGTGACACATGGCCACCTTCATTGAGTCACACGTGGCACCTCGTTATGCGTGTAAAAAAAAATAATATTAAAATAATACAGTATTTGAAAAACTTTACAGGTCTATAACTTTCAAACCACATGTCCAAATCGGACGTGCCGCTAGTCTATGAACTCGTATCGACGAGTACTTTACAACCATACAAGAGTCAACTCACAATTACATCACAAGAAAAAGTCAACTCCCGGCACCTTTTAGACAGTTTACACTTCAACTTGTTTTGCCCATAACTTTCAAACCGTAGCTCCGTTTTCGACGTGCTACTAGTCTACGAACTCAGGGAGTCATGCACTTCGCCACCGTACCCTAGTCAACTCAAAATTCTCACCGAGTCAAAAAGTCAACTTTTGACCCCTTTCGGTCAACGGTCAACGGTCAACCTCGGTCAACGTGCACGGATTCCGGTGCGATTTGGGACGGGGTGTTACACTAAACCAACCTAATAACAAAAATACAGGTATAATTATTTTTGCTTATATACATATATATTCATATATATATATAGTAGGAAACTACGGTGTGATCCGTTTACATATGGATCCGCATCAAAACTGATATTTTTTTAAAAAATTGTTGACTTTGATGGGGATCTGTATGCAAACATACCATATCGTAACATTTCTATATATATATATATATGTATATATATGTATGCAGAGAGAGAGAGAGAGTATGTAGGCTTCTCCACAATAAGTCGTGTTATCAATAACCTTCCCGACCATGATTTTTTTTATAGGCTTTCGCCTCGAAATAATAAATTTTTTTGATTCAACAAGCAGAGGTTATACACTCAAAGCCAAAGAGGAGATAGTGCGCAATGAAGACCAATCCGAGTTCGTGCTATTTTATGAAACAACGTATTATAAGGATAAATGCTTGACCCTTACCTACCTACGAGACATCTCAATCGTGCCATTTGAGAGTAAAAGCTCCATCCAAGACATTCAATGAAGGGCAATTTACTATTTCAAGAAAGTCAAATAGATGCGTCTTGGTGTAACTTGCGAGTCTTGTTTCTAATGTTTTCCTACTGAATGAGGAAATATTGGATAATAAGCCTGGGCGATAAGAAATATATTCTCGACATTTATGTACATTTATGTTTATAAAAAAAATAAAAAAAAAAGGGATGACACAAATCAAAGAAAATTTTGGAAATAAAAGGTAAGATAGATAAAATCTCGGGCAATATTGATAAAAGGATAATTCATAAGAAAAAAAAAACTAAAAATAAAATAAAAGATCAAAACATAAATATAAATGAAAAATTTTCAACAACAATTCTGTGTACTTAATTTTTATTTTTGTTTTTTTGATAATTTCTAAAGTATTTGGATGAACTAATGTTTTAGAATTTTCTTATCTATAAGATCTATTCAAATGATTGAATTAGATTATATGATACCATTTTAGCAGAATTTGGATCATAATATTTATCTTCATTTAGAGATTAAATTGTATGAAATATATAGGATTAGCTAGAATTCTTTGTTTATCATAAAACTCAAAAAACTTAACCAAAATAAATCAAAAAATATTTCTTTGGAAAGGAAAAAAAAAAAAAAAAAAGTCCAATCAAGATTACAAACAAGTCAATTTTGGTGCGGACAAAACCCACATACGGCCCGAAGACTTTTTATTTCAGTCTGAAAAAGAAGAAGGAATGATCTATGAATATTATATTACTCCATAAAAAGGGGTCTTTTGAATGAAGTCAATAATAATAATAATAATAATAACAACTTAAAAAATAATAATAATAAAATTCAAGAGCAGAACAAATCCAAGTCTCTGTGTCCTGCTAATCCGCTAGCTGCATGAACGTAAACAAAATATTTCCGCCGATCCCCCAAGGAAATATGTTAAAGATGATAGAAAAGTATTTGTATATACACACTAAACATCATTAAAAGCCTGTTCTTTTTTTTTTTTTTTTTTTTTGAACAATCATAAATGCCTATTTTTTTTTTGTAAATATCAATCCAAGAATATTCTCTAAAGAACAATTCTCCTATCTTATGTTTTGCTTTTCAAGATTTTGCTGAATAATATTCCTTCATTCGTTTTTTACTTTCCAAAACTTTCAAAAATCGATCTTCTTTAGCTCTCTCAATTTTATTCTTGAAGAAGCTAAACATAGAATAGGGTAATTGTTATTCGGAGCATACATAATTCATGAATATAAATATAATTTTAGAGTGAGTTTTCTTGCCTTATAAGATTCATGAAAAAAAAATCATGAAAAAGAAAAAGAGAAAACCAAAAAATAAAATAATAAAAAAAACAAAAAAGCAAAATTATTAATTAATCACATACTAGAAGTTTGGAACAATTTCATTCATTATATATCACCTTCACATGAAAAATAAAATTAAAAAAAATAAATCAGTTTTATAACAAGAAAAATGTCTACAATACTTACCTGCATGTACATATATATATATATATATATATATATATATAGAGAGAGAGAGAGAGAGAGAGAGTTTTTGTAACTTACATGAATTTTGTGTCTGCTGGAAAGTCTTGTTTCTACTGTCTTCCTACTGAACGTGGAGATATTGGATAATAGGCATGGACAATAAGAAATATATTCTCAACAATTATGTTTAAAAAAAAAAAAAATGACACAAACCAATGAAAGTTTTCAAAATAAAAGGTGAAATAAATAAAATGTAGGACAATATTGGTAAAGAAGTTTTTATGAACATAATTTGTTTTAGTAATTTTTTGTATTTTAACTGGATGAACATTATACAATAATCTATTATATATTGAAAAAGGATAATTTATAAAGGAAAAAAAATTATATAAAAAAAGTTAAAATATAAGGACAAATGTGAAAAACTTTCAAACCACAAAGTTAATTTGTGTAGTTATTTTTGTTTTTTTTTTTTTTGATAATTTCTAAAGTAGTTCGATCAATTAATGTGTTAATCAATGCAAATAATCGAATTAGATTATATGATTCTATTTTAATAGAATTTACATCATAATATTTATCTGTATTCAAAGATTAAATTGTATAAAATGTATTGGATTACCTCGAATTCTTTGTTTATCATAAAACTTAAAAAACTTAACAAAAATAAAAAAGGTTTCCTTAAAAAGGAATTAAAAAGGAACCCCCCCAAAAAAAAAAAAAAGTCCAATCAAGGTTAAAAACAAATCAATCCAGTGCGGGTTAAAGGAAATATAAAAAGAAAAATCCATCACTTGGAAAAAAAAATTAATAATAAAGAAAAGTTTCATTTTAATTTATTTAATTTTTATAGTATATATTACTCAATTATTTTTAATTTAATATCTTTGTACTGACTTATAGACTGATTGAAATTTTTTTTTTTCAATTTTCAAAAAAAAAAATTGCTACTATTTTTAAGAATTATTTCTTAAACCTTTGGAGCATCATTTTGAGAAAAGTTAATTAAGCACGAATGTTTAAGCAAATTTCTTAGACCTTTGAAGCATCATTGTGAGAAAAGTTAATTAAGCACACAGAAAGAAGTAGTTCACAAGAATCGAATTCTTTTAGACTTTCTACATTCAATTCCCTACTATTTGACCAAAAACATACCCTAATAGAAAATAAGCTACTATAATTGAGATAGCAATGAACATATAGGTTCAAACATATATTACCTTCATGTGACATAAATCAGAGACAAGAAAGTACATAATACATATTACTTAAAAAAATTTATAAAAGAAAGTCTATTTCTCTAGGATTAAAGAAATCACAATCCAAGAATATTTCCTGAAGAGCAATCCTCGTATCCTATATTTTGTTTTTCAAGATTTTCTTTGTAATATTCTTCAATTAGCTTTTTCCTTTCTAAAACTTTCAAAAGTGGATCTTCATTAGCTCTCTGCTCTCTCAATTTTATTCTTGAAGAAACCAAATATAGGATAGGATGATTGCTCTTCTAAGTATGCATAATTCATGGATTAGAGTGAGTTTTCTTTTTTTATGACATTGATGAAAAAACAATAATAATAATCAAACCATAATAATTAATTACATACTAATAACAATAATAATTAATCACATACCAGAAGTTTGGAACAATTCCATTCAATATACATCACTTTCACATGAAAAATAAAAAATTTAAAAAAAAATTCAGATTAATAACAAGAAAAATGTCCACAATACTTACCTGGATGTCGGCAACTCTAAAGCAACATAATAATGAAAATACAGATATAATTCTTTTTGGTTATATATATATATATATATAGAGAGAGAGAGAGAGAGAGAGAGAGAAAGAGTTTGTAACTTGCAAGAATTTTGTGTCTGATGGAAGTCTTGTTTCTACTGTCTTCCTACGATAATAAGCGTGGGCAATAAGAAATATGTAACTTGGGCAATAGGAAATATATCCTCGACATGTATGTTAAAAAAAAAAAAAAAATGACACAAACCAATGAAAGTTTTCGAAATAGAAGGTGAGATGGATAAATTCTAGGGCAACATCGATAAAAAGCTTTTATGAACTGAATTGAATTTATTTTAGTAAATTTTGTGTTTAAACTAGCTAGATATTATACAGTATTGAAAAAGAATACTTTGTAAGAAAAAAATTTTTTTTAAAAATTAAAAAAATTCAAAATATCAAGATAAATGTGAAAAATTTTCAAAGTATAATCAATATAAGTTTACATATATATATTTTGATAATTTCTAAAGTAGTTCGATAAATTAATAAATTAAAATTTTTTTATTTATCATGTCCATTTAAATAATTAAATTAGATTATCTAATTTTTTTTGATAAAATTTAAATCATAATATTTATCTCCATTCAAAAATTAAATTATATATTTATATACGATTATCTAGAATTCTTTATTTATCATAAAACTCTAAATACTTAACAAAAACAAATAAAAAAAAAACATCTTTGAAAAGGAACCCTCAAAAAAAAAAACAAAACAAAAAAACAAAAAGTCTAACCAAGGTTCTGCTGCGGATATCAAAAAACCCACCATCATGCGAAAAGGTAGAAGTCCTAATCCTATTAATGAAAGGTTTGATATATGAATATTATATTATTCTTTAAAAAAAAGAATTTTTTTGAATAAAAGCCAAAAATAAAATAATAATAATAATAACTTAAACCAAAAAAAAACTAAAAAACAAAAAAGTTCGAGAACAGAACTCTCAACTCCAGGTCTCTATATGAACGTAAACAAAATACTCCTGCCGATCCCCCAAGGAAATATTTTAGAGACGATGGATAAGAACACACACTAAACATCATAAATAAAAGGCCTGCTCTTTTTTTTTCCCTTTTTCTTTTTTTAACAATCATAAATGCCTAATCAACAATATCAAAAATAAATAAATAAATAAATATACATCATTTAAATCCTACTAATCCAAAAATAAAATAAAAACAAAAAAACAAAGTATTAAGTTAACAGAAGGAAAAATTCAATTGAAAAGGAAAAAGTTTCATTTATATTACATAAATCAGAGAAAGAAAATACAAGTCATGCATATTTCTTCAATTTTTTTAAATTTTATTTTTAAAAGAAAATCTGTTTCTTTGGTATTAAACAAATATCAATCCAAGAATATTCGTCAATCCAAGAATATTTCTAGAAGAGCAATCCTCCTATCCTATGCTTTGTTTTTTAAGATTTTTCTGAATAATATTCTTCCATTGGCTTTCTCAATTCTATTCATAAAAAAGCTAAACATAAGATAAGATGATTGTTCTTCGGAGTATGTATAATTCATAGATTTAAATATCCTCTTCAAACAAGTTTTCTTATTTCATAACATTCATGTGAAAAAAAAAAAAACAAAAAAAACAAAATAAGCAAAATTCAGGGAAAAAAAAAGCCCTCCCTTCAAATTATAAATAATCAATTAGTATATACTATATTATATACTGCAAATTAGTTTTCAATTTAATAGCATTTATCAACTACAAAATATAATAAATGCAAGCTTAAAGTTTACGAATGGATTTATCAAAAATAAAAAATAAAAATCTACGAATGGATATGTGCAATCTAATTATATCATTATTTTTAAAAGAAAAAAATTCAAGAAGGCAGAACTCAACCCTCAGGTCTCTGCAGTCAACTAGCATAAAATTAAAAAATTCTTGCTCGAGGAAATATTTTAGAAATACGAAAAATAAGAAATATTATATTCAATATGATATCAAAACATCACCAAAGCCTATTGAACAATATAATTCAAAATTATTCGTAATATTAAGCATATTGCAATGGATGGAATGGAAGAATATTGGAAAGGATTTAGCTAGAGCTGTATTTATGAAAATATATACGCAGTTCAATGCAAATAGAATTGTATAATGATTATATTCAAATAGAATTTCTATTTGATAGAAATTTATATTAAACTGAAGCTCCATCCAGAGATAATTAAGATATAATTTTTAAATTCCTTATAGACATTCAATAATAATAATAATAATAATTTATTTATATCCTTATTCAAATATTAAATAAAAATATATTTCTTCCTATATATATATATATATATATGAAGCAATATTCAATATTTATCATTAAAAAAAAAATCCTCCCTAAATATTTATGGCAACATATTATGTGTGTATAAAAATTTTTCAGTTTCCGAACAATTTGAAGAAATATTCAACTATTGAAACTAACCAACTTCGTCATATTACGGGCACGCGTGTGTGTGTGTGTAACCATTAAAAATCTAATGCAATTATATACTATATAAAGAAAATTATAAATAACCAATCAAACACATTTACACTAACTCTCTCTCTCCCTCTTATTTCCATTTTCTTCCCCCTTTTTTTTTTGTTGTCCTTTTTTTTTTTTTTCACCACTTTCTTTCGAGCCAAACAGAGATTCGGCCATGGAAACTCAACCGCTACCACCCACTCCGTACTCTCGTCCGAAAAAGCGGTTCCCATTTGCTGACCCTCTTTGTGAAATCTTTGAGTTTGATCAGCAATCCTCGTATCCTAATACGCTTACTGAATCCACCGACTCCACCTGCTTCAATGCAGACTCCGCCGGCTTCAACACCGCTTCGGGCGATTTGTGCGCCGCTTCTTCCTCCACCGCTTCCACCTCCTGCACTTCGGCTGTTCGACATTCGATTGCGGTAAGGCGATTCCAGAAGGGGACCGTTTCCGGCGTCGTTGTCAGATTTTGATATTATTTGAGCAGTTCATAATTTTCAAGATTTTTTTTAAAAAAATTTTATATTGGTTTCTTTTTTTTCTAATGTGAAAATTTTGTGTTTTTTCAATCAGATACGATTTATTTTGCATTTTTTTTTCAGTTATAATGTTTAATCTTAGTTCTCAATCTTTAATTTCTTTTTTTTTTTTTTTTATAAAGTCAATTTTTTGTTGCAGTCTTTTTGGATATATTTGGGTTTTTAATTTGTGTTCCCTATTTCCTGATTTAATTTATTAAAAAATGTGATAATGAAATATACATTTTTATTATAAATAGACCATCTGAAAATATAAAAGTAATAAACTTTTTTTTAATTGGTCATTAGTATTAAACCAAAGTACCTTGCGAAAAAATAAAAATAAAAATAACTCATATATTCTACTTAAATTAACTAAGCTAAATGTATTTTCTGCAATCTGATGTGATTTGTTTTCAGAATGTCATGTCAACTCAAAGATATCCTGCCTGTCTTATATATAATTAACCTCTTTGACACAATCTGAAAGTGGCTCTAATTGAAATTAATAAATATACACAAATTAAATCAAGCTATACATGTGCATATTTATTTCATTTATTCGGGTTGTTATTACGAGCTAATTTGTGGACTTGATTTTGGCTGAAGATTTTGGAAAGAAATAATCATTTCTTTTTCTATTTGGTTGCAGGTTGCAGCTAATTTTTCAGGCTTCCTGTGACCACTATTAATGCTGCTTAAGCAAGATTTATATATATATATATATATATATATAATTTTTCTACAATTAGAATCATTAGAATCATCCAAATAGAATTAAATATGATCCCATGATAAATAGATACTACAAAAAAAAAAAATATATCAATTTTTTTCTCTGAATAAAAACAGAACCTATACCAAAAAAAAAATAAATAAATAAATAAATCACTTTTTCTAAAAAATATCAATTTGGCATTGGCACCAATTTTGGGGAACCTCATTGGTTTCAATTGGGACGGTAATCTTTTATTTATTTTTAATCAGCATATTTGATTATGCATTTTGCATTTGTTGTTTTAGGATCTGGGTTTCTATTTTCAGAGGTTGTGTACTTGAATAGTCTAATAACCCAATCTGAATGATGCATTGCCGGATACTTTGGCAAATGGAAATCAACCTTTGATTCACTATTTAGTGTTCAATTAATCAACCATATAATTTTTCTCTTTTTTATATTTGGTAGTCAATGTTCGAATTGTATGCCTAACAGCATTTTTCGAGATGATGTTCTTTGTTTATAATGACAAGACTTTAAATAGCCCGTCGACTAGAAGAGATAAAGATACTATTACTATATTAAATTGTCACAAATGGCCCAGTTCCAGCAATATTGCACCGTTTTTCTAAAATATTATCAATAAGCACTTGGATTTTCATAAGAAAATTATCACTTTTCCTTTCCTTGCATCATTTTTAATTTTGATAAGCACCATGATTTTCTATACAAAATGATCATTGATATAATATTATTGATAAGCACCAATAAATATATAATATTATTATATATTTGAATTAATGTATTCGTTAATAAGTAAGTGATAGTTTTTAATTGGATTTTTGGTTCTGTTATCCTTAGATTTTTTTTTTTTAACTTGTTATATATAATATCAGAAAAAAAAAATAAAGAAGGGCACATTTGTTTTTTGAAAAAATAAAAAATTGAATAGATTTTTATGATTCCGGCCAAGTTCCATTTATTGATTATAACAACATCGTGTAAATACTGTATGAATCTATATACATATATGAATAAAAACAGAATTACTTTATTACAAAACCAGATAAAATTAGATAAAATTAGGATCTTCCTGAAAATGTAAATATCTATTATAGACGATCAAACTCTAAAAAGTCGATGTGCGTGTTTTCATATTATATTGTATAAATTTTATACTTTTAGTTATTTTAAATTGATTTGTTCTACAATATATTTATATCAAATTTTAAAAAAAAATGATAACAATAATAATAGAGCCCAAGGGGAAAAAAAAAATTAAATAAAAAAAATATATACTTTTGGGACATTTTAGGCCCAACAATATGTACTTTTGGATCTTTTATACTCGAATATACGCAGCTGGCATGCTTTCTAATCTTTGAAAAACGCATTTTCCGAATTCCAAATCCATTGTTTTTTATTATGAGCGTGAGTCGCACGTGTGCAGGGGCTTGGACTGTCTTTTCACATTCCTTTTTTTTTTTAAAAAAAAAACAAAAGAATGAAATATCATTCTGGAACTCCAACAGTATCAAAAAAAAAGAAAAAAGAAAAAAAGAAAAATCAGAATCCACAAAACTCAGCGAAACGTTTCTTTTGAATTTGGCAAAAGCTGAAACGTTTCTTTTTCATTCTGTATTTTTTTTTTTTTTAAATGAATTTTTTGACTTTTTTTATTTTTTGGAGATTTTGTTTTTACTGCTGTGTGTGATTTTTTTCTTCCTCTTTTTTTGACAGTATATTACTGTCTGTGATTGTTGCTCTTCTTCTGTGGCGGGAAGTTCAGAAACAGAGCAGAGCTCAGACAAAAGGGAAAAACATTCTCCACAAAACCAAAACCCTAGAAACCAAAAAAGAAGGGGTGAAAATCAGATTCTCTAAACTTTGGGTAAAGTAAATTCTAATCCATTCTGTTCTAAGGAAGTGAAGTGAAGTGAAGTGTAACTACCACCACCACCACCACCATGTACTGGGTGGCTACCAGAAGCGCTGTCGTTTCGTTCCCCCGCTGGCGTTCTCTGGCTCATCTTCTTCACTCCTCTCCTCGTCGATACAGCTCCTTCAATCCCTTTCCAGTGTTCTTGTAATTTCTCTTACTCTTATTTTATTTCATTAAAATGTGACTAACCATGCTAAATGTAGTTGCTTTATATTAATACATTGTGGGTTCTGTTTGTAATTCTGCTTGAATTAGGCTCTTGTATTCTTTGCGGTGTTGGGTATGCTTCTTTGGTGCAAAAGGGTTCGGTGGAAACATTTTGGGAAAGTGTTTTATTTGATTTTCTTCTTAAAAGTAGGGATTTTTAAGCTCATGGATAATGTGCCCTTTTACCCCACGTGCGAAGAATCTTTTCAGAGAATATGGAGTTATTGCTTGTTTTTTACAGTGGTCCAGTCATTATTCACCAAATTAATAATGTTTATGTATTTTGGAATTTTGGATTACAAAAATATGACTTTTTAGATACTGCAGAGCTTAATGAAGAATTTTTTTTTTTTTTTTTTGGGGTCTTATATGAATAAGTTTGTCAGATAAGGTGTCATATAGGGTATTCTTTACATGGAGTCAAATAATCTACATTATGGTTTTTATTGGTCAAAAGTTTTGGTTCATATTTATAGACAGTATTTGGATTTAATATTTAAAGCTAGCAGCTTTGTTGCTGTAAGTCAACTTTCTAACTCTGGGGAATTTGTGGACAAACAACAGCGGGCAGTTTGGCAAGATTTATTGTTTCAAAGATCGGAAAGTTTTAAAAGGAAGTGCAAAAGTTACCAAAAAGCTTAAAGCTTTGAATGTCCTCGATGAGAAGGGGCTTTCTAACATTCTGTGGTGGAAGGAGGTGTGCTAGTTAATCAATTTTGTCAAATTTCTAGATAAGCTCCAACTTGTTTGGATATGGTATTTCTTGATGTCTACGAGCAATGTTAGCTGTATGTCTTTGTTACAGAGGATGCAAGCATGCAGGAAGCCTTCAACCATCCAGTTATTTAAAAGGCTTGAGTATTCCAATTTGCTAGGCTTGGATGTCAACTTGAAAAATGGGAGGTGTGCTTTTAGTCTATCTTATTGTTATTATTTTTATATGCTTATGGTTCTGGGAAACAAGAACGGGACAAGAGTAGTTGATGAGTTTTCCATTGTTCTTTCCTCCTATTGGTGCTGGGAGGATTTTTATTCAATTTAATGCTAAAATTTACTCACAATGTCTTATCATGCATACTTAGAGGAGTAATCAAACTGTAATTTGTGAAGGTTGCAATCATCTTTCCCTACTTTAGGCAGTGGAAAGATTTGGGAGGAGAAAACTTGGGCTCTTTAATAGGTTTGCATCTAAGTTGACAGAGACTGTTATAATTTCTATTACTTTTAAGAATTGGTTTCCCATGTAGATAATCTGTTACCTGGTCTAAAGAGGATGGGAGAGTTTTGGCAATAGTATAAACAGTGTCCTTTTTAAGTATGTTTCTGAGTGATATTACTGCAAAATTATTTTTGCATGATTTGAAAAACAGTAATCTCCCTCTTTCTTAAAAGCATCCAACAATGTGGTTTCCTTTCTCTTTAAAATCATTCATTAGTTACTTATGTTGACATTAGCCTGAAGGAAGGAACACTCAACTGGGAGATCTTACAATTCAAGTCAAAATTTCCACGTGAAGTATTGCTTTGCAGAGTATGTTTCTAATTTGTTGTTGGCCATATGGCTGTATTTTTTTAAAGTTCATAGTTTCATTGCCTCATATTAAATTCTTGTAATATGTAGAATGACTACCTATCAAAAGTCAATGATTGGTGCACATTGTTTTGGTTTTACAGGTTGGTGATTTTTATGAAGCCATTGGAATAGATGCCTGCATTCTGGTTGAATATGCAGGTTTGAATCCTTTTGGAGGTCTACGTTCAGATAGCATTCCAAGAGCTGGTTGCCCAGTTGTGGTACTGTTACATTTAGCTTCTTTTTTCTGCTTTAAATTTTCATCCTGTCATATGATCCCAAATTGCCATGTTCTTTCCTTGTCAACAAAATAATAATATTTGGAAGGGTATATATATCTTACAAAAGGCCATATTGCCTTCTGGATTGGAATTGTATGTTGTATAACAGAGATGAATTGGCATCTTGTGGTGTAGATAGGTTTTTGCCAAGGTAAAAGGGAATGGCATTTACTGAGCCTCAATAGCAAGCCAACATTGGCCCGCTCACTGAATTCACTTCTAATTTTAATTTTTTTTGTTTTTTCATTTTTGAACAGCGTATATGAATTATTCTTTTTTACATATGTGGTTTTAGGATCTTGCTTTCTTAACCTGTCTCCAACTAGCTTGCCTGCATAAATAAATATTTACAATATAACCCAATT
The DNA here is from genome assembly GCF_031755915.1 of Ziziphus jujuba. Lineage (NCBI taxonomy): Eukaryota > Viridiplantae > Streptophyta > Magnoliopsida > Rosales > Rhamnaceae > Ziziphus > Ziziphus jujuba. The sequence goes on along the minus strand of NC_083381.1, from coordinate 19,968,341 downwards.
GAAGGACATATTGATGGATATTTTGGCAAATGCGAATCAATTCTGTAGTTTGGTTCAGTATTTAGTATGCAATAAATAATATATATTTCTCTTCATTCTCTTTGATGGTTAATGCTTCACTGCATGCAATTTGCAGAATCTTCAACAAACTTTGGATGATCTGACCAGAAACGGGTACTCAGTGGTATGTGTAGCAGCACTTTTTGCGATGTTGTTCATGATCTTTTTATTTTTACACAAAAATAAAGATCAAAGTTTTGACGTACTTCGTGCAAGATTCCTTTTCCTTTTCTGACTGGCATATTTAACTAATGGAGCCCTTGTGTATTCTGCTCTTTACTTGATATCTATATTCATACTTTTACACGTTGTAATTTTTAGTTTTCACGACTTTGATTGATTTGATGAATTAGGTTTTCTCATCTCTCATCTAATTTCTTGTTTCATTTTGCATAGTACAGTAATAATGGTTGAAAATTCTTGGTACATTGGTTGCTTAATCAAGTCAAAAAGCCTCCAATTGCATAAATTGATGAATCACTTACTATATTACATATTAAGACTCCAATAGCAATATATATATATATATATAATGGTTTCATTTTGCATAGTACAGTAATAATGGTGTAAAATTCTTGGTACATTGGTTGCTTAATCAAGTCAAAAAGCCTCCAATTGCATAAATTGATGAATCACTATCTTAGTATATTACATATTAAGATTCCAATAGCAATATATATATATATATATGTATATTTTTTTGAAAAGTTGAATGACAATGGGAATATATATCTTCAAAATGGAGGTATGGACTATTCACCCTGTTTCTTAACAAATGAGATAATAAAGCTCTGTGGACTAAATGTGGTCTGCATTACATCTCTAGATCTCTATTTGTTACAGAATGAATATTCTGTAGTAATTACTCAACCACTAAGGGCCAAACATAGTGCTTGGATGATCGGATATTCTTGCTGAACATATTTTCTGGATGTTGTGGCCTTTTGATGGTTTGTTATACATCCATGGCTGAACTTGGACAACTTTATGCTGTGCAATCTTACTATTTGTATTAACTCACTAGTTTATTGAATGCTTATTTTGGCCCTTGTAGTGCATAGTAGAAGAAGTTCAGGGTCCAACTCAAGCTCGCTCCCGCAAAAGTCGTTTTATATCTGGGTAGATGTTCCCTACATTTTTTAATTATAAAAATCTAAATGCAGCACCTTCTGGATTTTAATGTTGTCTTAAATAAATGGTTTTTGTATCTGACTTTTGTTCTTAAATATGCAGGCATGCACATCCTGGTAGTCCTTATGTCTTTGGACTTGCTGGTGTTGATCATGATCTTGACTTTCCAGAACCAATGCCTGTGGTTGGTATGGCTAGAACATGTCATTACAATAAAAGGTTGTTTTGGTAGATATCATGATGCATTTTTTATTATTGTCATCTGATTTTATTGTCCTTGATTGGTTAAGGCTATATATTAGTCTTTTCCTCTTACTTGCACCTAAAAACAGGTGCTTCTATTGTTATCTCTTTCTTAAGATTGTAGGTTCCCCCCCCCCCCCCCCCTACCAGTGGCATCGTAGTCAAAGGCACAAAATCATTTCACATGAACTATTGCAGGCTCATGGTTCATAATAATATGTGCTGCTTTCAGGAATTTCAAGATCGGCAAGAGGGTATTGCATAAATTTAGTTCTCGAGACTATGAAAACATATTCGTCAGAAGATGGTTTGACTGAAGAGGCCTTAGTTACAAAGCTTCGTACTTGTAGATATCATCATTTATTCCTTCATACATCTTTGAGGCACAATTCCTCGGGTTCGTACGAGCTTCTTAATATTTTATCCACATAATCTTTTCTTTCTTAGAAATGAGATTTTTCTCTAATTATTATTCCCCATGATGGTGCATGATGCACAATTACAGATACAAAAATGTGCGCTTGTCTTTCTCCACATTTGATCTGCTTTTACAGTCTTATGGATTGAGAGGTTGTTTCACAGCACTTGTCACTGGGGAGAATTTGGTGAGGGAGGCCTGCTGTGGGGAGAATGTGTTTCTAGACATTATGAATGGTTTGAAGGCAATCCTGTCACTGAGCTTTTGTCTAAGGTTCATATTTCTCATGAATTTGTTTTTCTTGAAATTCTTTATGAAACCCCCTCACCAAAAAAAAAAAAAAAAAAAAAAAAAAGAAAACATCGCATAATAATTCTTTCATTTTTTAGGTTAAAGAACTCTATGGCCTTGCTGATGATTACATTTAGGAATGTCACTGTGTCTTCAGAAAATAGACCCCGGCCTTTAACCCTAGGAACAGCAACCCAGATTGGTTGGTTTTACTTCATTGGACGTGTTATGATTTATTTTTCGGGTGATATGAAATAGCTAGATTTATGAAGTCGGTCATATTAAACAATATTTTGTTTTTTTGCATACTTCCAGGTGCCATACCGACGGAAGGTATACCTTGTTTGTTGAAGATGTTGCTTCCTCCAAATTACACAGGTCTACCTGGATTGTAAGTATTTGCATGCCTTTAATGCATGATGCAATGGGACAGGTGTGAATGCAATATTGATTTTTGTTGCATTTGCTTGCCTATTGTATATATCTTTCTTGCCTATTATTTTTTAATGCTATTCTTTATTGGGGATTTCTGAGATTAAAGGATACCATGATATTTTCCGGCAACAGCAGTATCTTGAACATCATGCTTCTCTGAAATTGTACAGCATTGCTCTTGAATTTCCTATCATCCTTCATGATTTTTTTACATATAGTTTTATTTTGATTATGCTTTCGCACCAAGTGCAAGAAGTCCTAGATTGTATTTTTATGTTTCTGCTTGCAGTCAATAAACTACCAGTTCAAATTCATACAGTTATGTTTTCATGCTGATATTATGATAACATTGTGTCTGTGTGGCAGGGTCCACGTGTTTATTTTTTTACTGTTTTATTTTTGCTTGTGAGTCTTGGATAGTTTTCTGTTCCTTAGATTTGTTATTTTATAATTTCTCAGGTATGTTAGAGATATTCTTCTCAACCCTCCTGCTTATGAAATTGCATCTACAATTCAAGGTGAGTTGTAAACTGGCTGGAAGTTTCTTGATCCTTTAGTGATAGAAACTTATCAGAAAATCTTGATAAATAAATTAATATTAGTACGAAGTATGTGTAGTATTTGATAAACGCTCAATGTAATTAACCTTAGACGGAGACTGGGAATATGAACCACTGTCTGTGTGCTCTTAAAGTGACATTGTCCACATGATTAGAAACTATTAAACTTTTAAGTGTTGATGATATTTATTAACTGTGAGTCCGCTATTTGTATGACGACTTAACCTCTGATGTGTTTTGTAGAAGCAACTTTTCTGTTTATTCATGTCATCTTTTATATAGCTTTTTGGTGCTGACTAATTTTATTTTCTCTTTTCCTTAACACAGCAACGTGCAAACTTATGAGCAATGTCACCTGTTCAATTCCTGAGTTTACTTGTGTTTCATCTGCAAAGGTTGTTTTCCGACCTTGTGAATGAGTTAATGCATGGTAAAAAACATAAGTTTTTTCAATAAGAAAACTACAGAATACGACATAACTTTTAAATGCTTTTTGGCATACTTTCGATTACTTATCATATCAACTGTGGCCTTTTGCAACTGAATTGGTTCCATCATTGCTCTTGGAGTCTTGATGTTGGAAGATCCTTTTATTTTATATTTTCTTATTTTTTACCCCTCTTAGTACATGGTTATTATACCTATTCCCTATTAGTATGGTATTATTTTTTACTAATGGTATCATAATCTGCATCACATATATATCCGTGTAATTCACAAGCTTTTGTATGTTGTGCAGCTTGTGAAGCTACTTGAACTGAGGGAGGCTAATCATATTGAGTTTTGTAGAATTAAAAATGTAGTCGATGAAATTCTACACATGAATAGAAATTCTGAGCTCGGAGAAATCCTGGAGTTGTTGATGGATCCTACATGGGTGGCAACTGGGTTAAAAATTGACTGTGAGACATTAGTAAGTGGTTGAATTTGTTACTTTTCACTTTTTGACAAAAGAAAATAATTATTCATCCATCATAGATAAGTGATGAAGCAGCTAATGCTTTGCACTGGTTACTTACAATCCATTAAATTATAACCTTGTTGCTTTTACGCAATCCGTGAATTTATAGCACGAGTAACCTTCCTATCCAACACACCCTCAGGCATGACAGAATAGATTTTGTGAATGTCTGGTTCTTCTCATTTCAGGTTAAATATTCTATGCATGATTCTAACTATCCTCGTTCTTTTGCCAGGTAAGTGAATGCGAATGGACTTCAGTCAAAATTAGTGGAATGATCTCTCTAGATGGTGAAAATGATTCAAAAATCAGTTCTTCTTCTATTGTTCCTAGTGAGTTTTTTGAGGATATGGAGTCTGCATGGAAAGGTCGTGTCAAGAGGATACACATTGAAGAAGAGTTTAGAGAAGCAGAAGTGGCTGCTGAGGCTTTATCTCTTGCAGTAAGTCTCCAGTATTCATATGAGTTTATCATTTGTAAAGGCTGAGACAGTCTGTCTCTCTCTCTCTCTCTCTGTCTCCTTCTTTTTTCGCCCATTTTCTGAGTGATTCAACATTTCACATGTTTGACGTTACCTCTTCTACAATCTAGATTTCTCAAATCATACAGAAAAATGGAAAAACATGTGATATTTTATTTGGCCATGAAATACTTAGAAAATTATATAAATATTTTTATATTCTTTGAACCCAACAGCATTCTACAATTTGGTAGGTTACTGAAGATTTCCTGCCTATAATTTCAAGAATAAAGGCCACGACTGCCCCACTTGGAGGCCCAAGGGGAGAAATATTATATGCTCGGGAGCATGAAGCTGTTTGGTTTTAAGGGAAAACGGTTTATGCCTTCGCATGAAGCTGTTTGGTTTTAAGGGAAAACTGTTTATGCCTTCTGTATGGGCGGGTACACCTGGGGAAGAACAGATTGGACATCTTAAACCAGCTATAGACTCAAAAGGTAGAAAGGTAGGAGAAGAGTGGTTTACTACAGCAAAGGTAGAGGACGCTTTAACAAGGTGTTTATTTTTCTTGACATGGAAGCTACTTTTCTTCTTCGTTTTAAGGTTTCTGTTTCTTTTAATGTTTGAATGTTGATAAAATTAGTTCTTTACTGTTTCAGGTACCATGAGGCGGGGGCCAAGGCAAAAGTCAAGGTCTTGGAATTGTTAAGGGGACTTTCTTCTGAATTACATGCAAAAGTCAACATCCTAGTTTTTGCTTCCATGCTTCTAATTATTGCCAAGGCTTTATTTGCCCATGTGAGGTTGGAAACAAACAACTTCATTTATCTTTTGATAAAGATGGTTTTCTTAGATGTCCTTATGAATGCACACTTTATACATGTTGGATTTTTAAAACAAAAAACATAGCAAAAACGAAAGGAAAAAAAGCTTAAACTGGTGTGTTTTTTCCCTCGTTCATTATGGACATAACATATATCCACAAGTTTTCAGAAACAATAAACCATCTAATTTTCACCTACTACTACGGTAATCATTTTGCCAAAAAAAGACAAGCCATACTTTGGCTACCTAATATAGTAGTGTTTTTATCAAAAGCTGAAAGTACAGTAACTAATCATTACAAAGCAATTTATGACAGCAACAAAAGTGACATTACACTAACACTCCTCCTTGGCACTTTTAGTGGAATTTTTAAGATCATTTCTTAATGTTTCAAACCTGTTTCTTGGCAAAGCTTTCATCAAAATATCAGCAAGCTGGACCTCATAACTGTAATGAACCAGTTTCACTTCACCATTTCTTTCAGCTTCTCTCACAGCATGATATTTGATTGGAATATACTTTGTTCTTCTATGTTGTCCTGGATTTTCAGCAATGGAAATTACAGATTTTTTATCACAGTATATTGTGGTAGCTTCTTCTTACCTCTCATTTAAATCATCAAGCAACTTCCTTAGCCATAAAGCTTGATTTGAAGTAGCTGCAGCAGCAGTATATTCAGCTTCAGCTGTGGATTGAGCAACTGCACCCTGTTTTTGTGAGCTCCATGAAAAAAGACCTGAACCAAGAGAAAATTAGTATCCTGAAGTACTTTTTGAATCATCCATGCTTCCAGCCCGGTCACTATTAACATAGCCCATCAACTTGCCTTCTTCTTGCTTCAAAAACCAAACACCATATTCTATGGTGCCTCAAATGTACCTTAGCACTCTTTTAGCTGCAGAATAATGCATATGTGATGGAGCATGCATAAATCTGGAAAGCAAACTCACAGAAAACATAATGTCAGGTCTAGAAGCACATAAATACAACAAACTTCCAATAAGGCTTCTATAGGTTGAAACTTCAATCTTAGCAACACCATCTTCGAGTTCAAATTTTTTATTGTAAACCATTAGAGTGTCAACTGAATTACACTTCTCCATGTCAAACTTTTTGAGTAGTTTCACAGCATACTTATTTTAGAATAAGAAAATTCCATGATTAAATTGATATATCTCCATGCCAAGAAAGTAGTTCATCACTCATAAATCTGACATTTCAAACACCTTTTGCATTTTAGATTTAAACTCCAACATACTTTGTGAATTTCCTCTTGTAACAAACAAATCATCAACATATAGAGAAACAATTAATTTTTCATCATTTGAACCTGACTTCACGTATAAAGTAGGCTCATTCTCACTCCTTTTAAATCCTTTTCCAACAAAGTGTGAGTTAATTCTGCTATACCAAGCTCTGGGAGCTTGTTTCAAGCCATAAAGGGCCTTATGCAATTTATAAACCTTGTCTTCATTTCCTTGAACAACAAAGTCTTCAGGTTGTTCAACATATACTTCCTCCTGCAGGTAACCATTTAGAAATGCAGATTTCACATCTAAATGGTAAACTTTCTAGCCCTTTTGAGCGGCAAGTGCTAGTAGAAATCTGATTGTTTCATGTCTCGCAACTGGTGCAAACGTATCTCTATAATCAATATCAGGTTGCTGCACATAATCTTTAAGTATTAATCTTGCTTTATGCTTATTTAGTGTACCATCAGCATTGACCTTGGTCCTAAAGACCCATTTCACTCCAATGACCTTTTTGCCTTGGGATTTGTTCACCAATTCCCAAGTTTTGTTTTTGCTTATCATATTGATTTTCATTTTCATGGCTTCTCTCCATGTCTTGAACTGATTTGCGTCATTGAAAGTAATTGGATCACTCAATGCTAGGTTGCATCTTTCATATTCATCAGTCAAGGGTCTTGTACCTCAAACATCGGACAGAGATCTTATAGCTCGGACATCGGACAGAGATCTTGTATCTCGGACATCGGACAGGGGTCTTGTATCTCGGACATCGGACATGGATCTTATAGCTCGGACATCGGACAGGAGTCTTGTATCTCGAACACTTCTCTCGGATGCATCAGTGAAGGGTCTTGTACCTCAGATGCTTATCTCGGATGCATCAGTCAGAAGTCTTGTACCTCGGATGCTTATTTCGGATGCATCAGCCAGAGGTCTTATACCTCGGAAGTTTTTCTCATATACATTAGTTAAGGATCTTGTACCTCGAATTCCAACAACATCTTTATCATTTGAATCATTCTCCTCCTGAATCTCATCATGTTCTTGGATAAAATTCTTTTCTGAGGCTTGAACTTCACTATTTTCCCAATTCCAAATAGCAGCTTCATCAACTTTAACATTCTACTAACAATTAGCTTGTTAGTTTTCAAATGATATACTCTGTACCCTTTTGTGTTGCTGCTGTAACCAACAAAAATTCCCATATCAGCTTTTTGATCCAATTTGTCTCTCTTAATTTCAGGAACATGTATATAACAAATGCTCCCAAATATCTTCAAATGCTCCACAGTAGGCTTGACCCCATACCACCCTCATATGGAGTTTTAAACTCCAATGCTTTAGTTGGTAATCTATTTAGCAAATACACTTAGGTATTTACTGCTTCAGCCCAAAACTTCTTTGGTAATTGCTTCTCAACCAACAAGCATCTACACATCTCCATAATAGTCTTGTTCTTCCTCTCACTAACCCCATTTTGCTGAGGAGTATAGGGAGATGTCAGCTGATGTTGAATTCCAGCTTCTTTGCATTGCAACTCAAAATTTTGAGCTGTATCTTCAGTCCCATTATCAGATTGTATCACCTTGATGCTACATTTTGCTTGATTTTCTACCATGGCTTTAAAGCTGATGAAAATCTCAGCAACTTCAGGTTTTTGTTTCAGAAAATACACCCAGTATATTCTGGAGAAATTGTCTATGAAAGTGAGAAAATATCTACTACCGTTGATAGAATTCTCACTCATAGGTCCACATACATCACTATGAATTAACTGAAGCTTTTCAGAGGCTCTCCAAGCGCCTTTCGAAGGGAATGGTAGCCTTTGTTGCTTACCAAGCTGACACACTTCACACACTTCCAGGTTTTTGCTAACAGCAGGCATATTCTCCACCAATTTCTTTTCATGCATTAGATTCAAGGAGTCATAGTTAAAATGACCAAGTCTTTTATGCCACAACTTAGATTCATCGCTAGTTTTGGCATAAAAAATATTATTTTCCTTCTTGTTCCACTCTACCATAAAGCTTTTATCTTTCATTCCAACATTTAGAATTTCACTTCCATGTTGATCATATATTATGCAAGACTTATCTTGAAAATTCAAAAAATATCCATTTTCAAGCATTTGTCCCACACTTAACAAGTTTTGATTAATTTCAGGTACATATAACACATTTGAAATGAGTTTAGTACCTGTTGAAATTTCCACAGCCACTTCTCCTTTTCCTTGAACTTGAATAAAATCTCCATTTCCTATTTTTACTTTGGAAACAAAGCTTCTATCCAAGGTCTTGAAGAGATCAGCATCATGAGTCACATGTTGAGTGCAGCCACTATCCACCAACCAAGCTTCTTTGCTTCCATTTTCTACATAACATGTAGCAACAAATAGCCTTTCCTCACTTTGCCGTGCTTCATCAGCAACTTGTACTTGATGTGCTTGTTGCACTGGTCCTCCGTTGTTTTTGCAAACTTTTTCAATATGTCCCAGTTGTTTGCAAACTCTATATTGAACATTTAGTCTAAACCAACAATATTTTTCAGGATGGTTGTCCTTTTTGCAATATGCGCACTTCATAAACTTCTTTCTTTCACCTTCTTTACTTGTACCATCACCATGTTTTCCTTTGACATTACTTCCTCCACCTTGCTGCTTCCTTTGATTATTGTTTGCTGGAGCCTTACCTTTTTGTAATGCTAAAAAAGCATTTTCTGAAGTTTTTTCTTGTCTTATAGATCTTCTTTGTTCAGTTGCTTGTAAAGCATTAACAAGATCTGACAAAGAAATCTGATTCAGGTCCCTTGACTCCTCCAAGGATGAGATCTTTGCTTCGATCTTTTCTGGTAAGCTGACCAGCACTTTCTCCACCACTCTTCTATCTTCTAGCTCCTCTCTAAGAATTCTGATCTGGTTTACTACCTTCATAAGTCTATCAATAAAGTCTTTTACCAACTCAGAATCCTTCATTCTTAAAGTTTCGAACTCCCTCCTTAAGTTCAATACCTGCATCTTCTTGTTCTTGCACTTCCCTGGAACTTTTCTTTCAGCTTGTCCCAGACCTCTTTAGCTGTAGTGCAAGCCATAATTCTGGTGAACATCATTTCTGAAATACCAGCATGTAAGGCAGATAAAGCCTTAAACTTTTTAGCAACCTCCTCACTATGTTGCTTTATTTGAGCGATAGTGGGATTTTTTGTCAAAGGAGGAGGATTTCTTTTGGTCTCTACTACTTCCCACAAGTCAAAAGCTTGAAGGTAAGCTTTTATTTTTATAGATCACATGGCATAATTTTCTCCAGAAAATATAGGAGGTGATAGAGCAGAAAAATGAGTTGAAGCCATTTAAAAAGGAAGGAAAGGTAGAAGGAAGGTTTCTGTATTTTTTTGCTATTTCACTCACAACCCCACTAAGATCATTAGAGCTCTAATACTATTTGTTGGATTTTTAGAACAAAAAATACAGCAAAAATGAAAGAGAAAGAAGCTTAAACTGGTGTGTTTTTTCCCTCGTTCATTATGGACATAACATATACCCACAAGTTTTCAGAAACAGTAAACCATCTAATTTTTACCTACTATTGCGGTATTCATTTTACCAAAAAAAGACAAGTCATATTTTGGCTACCTAATACAGCAGTGTTTTTATCAAAAGCTGAAAGTACAGTAACTAATTATTACAAAGCAACTTATGACAGCAACAAAAGTAACATTACACTAACAATACAAAATTTGGAGATGATGAAAAGATGCTGATTGTGTGTTTATATGTTGATGATCTTATTTATACAGGTAATGATAGAGATATGTTGGATGATTTTAAGAAATGTATGAATGAATTCAAAATGATAGATTTGGGATTGATGCGTTACTTTCTTGGCATCGAAGTGGTGTAATCATCTGTTGGTGTCTTTATTTCACAAAAAAAATATATTCTGGAAATTTTAGACAGATTCAATATGAAGGATTGCAATTCAGTCTCAACTCCCACTGAACTTGGTTTAAAGCTTACAAGGAAGGGAACAAGTAGAATGATTGATGCTACTCTTTACAAGCAAATTGTTGGAAGTCTTATGTATTTGACATCAACAAGACTAGATATTATGGATGCTGTGAGCTTAATTAGCATATACATGGAGAATCCAACTCAAGCTCCTCTTTTGGTAGCAAAGAGGATTTTTCGCTATTTAAAAGGTACAACAGATTTTGGAATTTTATATAAATATGGTGGAAAGTCAAGATTGATAGGTTTTTCAGATAGTGGTTATGCTGGAGACTTAGATGATTGAAAAAGTATATCTAGTTTTGTTTTTATGCTGAATTTTGAAGCTGTTACATGGTCATCCAAGAAGCAACCAATAGTGACTTTGTCAATTACTGAAGCAGAATTTGTCGCAGCAGCATCAAGTTTATGTCAAGCTATTTGGTTGCAAAGAATACTAAAAGCTTTACACAACCAGCAGCAAGGTCCAACTTTAATTTATTGTGATAATGTTTCTGCAATCAAGCTTTCTAAAAATCCCATATTGCATGGAAGGAGTAAACATATTGCTGTGAGGTATCACTTCTTATGCAATTTATGTAAGGATGATGTTATTAATTTGGTGTTCTGCAAAAGTGAAGATCAAGTTGCAGATATTTTGACCAAGCCTCTCAAGTCTGCTGTTTGTAGGAAGTTTCGAAACAAGCTTGGAGTTTGTTCTTTGAAGGATGCTGTTTAAAGAATGGAGTACTGTAGAATATTAAACATTGTTTTCCTAAACTAATTTCTGGAGATATCAGTTTAAGGGAGGGTGTTAAAAATTATGTTAATAGACCGGTCAATAGGAGTATCCATTGTTTGTTATCCAAATAATTGTAAAAAACTTGGTCAGTAGGAGATCTACTACTTTGTCTATGTTTTAGGAGTTTGTTGTGGCATGGTTTAAGAGTCTGTTATGGCTAGGAGTGGTCAGTCCACGTTTAAAGTTAGTAGTGGTTTATTATGGCAGGAGTGGTCAATCCACGTTTAAAGCTAGTAGCAGTTTGTTGCTTTTTCTTTGCTTGTGTATTACCTATTTAAAGGCCTTTAGTTTAATCAATTTGTGTAAGAGGTTTTATCTTTTGTGTGTCTCTTATTTTTTTCTATTATTTTTATTTAAAAGCTTGTATCATTGAGATTGCCAAAAAAGGAATACTACTACCAATATAGAAGTCAAACTCGCTTGTATCATTGAGATTGCCAAAAAAGGAATACTACTACCAATATAGAAGTCAAACTTTATTCCCATATACGAATATAGAAGTCAAACTTTATTCCCATATATACATATAAATATTATACATATACGGGGAGAGAGAGAGAAAAGCTTAGCTACGTATAGGTTGCAAGATTCATCGATGGAGTCCTTGAGATCAAGAAATCTGGCTCTTCCCACTCCATCAATGCAAGAATTTATAGGTAATACAATTTTCTTTATCATTATTTTAATTTGGCAACAGGATTAATTTGTTATCTTTCTTTTAATTTGATGATCAAGGTTGTCTTAAATATTTTTTAAAGTTTTTTTTTTTTGAATAAAACTATTCTTTTTTTTTCCACAAACAATATATATTCTGGTTTATACGATTATATAGGGAAAAGAAATTTATATATATATATATATATAGATATATATTCCGGTTTAACCTTTTTTTTTTAGGACGTAAATAGTTTGTTTCGTTTTTATTATGCTTTTTGGATGTAAATAGTTTGTTTCGTTTTGATTATACTTTTAGGATGTGCTATATCTTGAATTATTATTTTTTTTTTTCTGAGCAAATATATCTTTATATCTAACTGAACATAATTTTGAGTGTATGTCCACCAAGTTCGATTAAATATACTTCCAGAAAATTTTTTTCCTTTTTCAAATTTATGCTCTTTTTTTTTTTTTTTTTTTTTTTAAGTTTATGTATTACATCTATGTGTCTTGGTGTTTCCCTGTTGTTGCTTATCCAAAAAATTCATCGAGTAATTTAACCTCTAATGATTTGCGAGATAAAAAAAATTGTAATAATAATATGGCTTCAGTTTTTCTGTATGTTTCATTTCTAATTATTATTTTTCTTGGACTAGCTTAGCAAATTCCCCACTCAGCATAAGACATTAAAAACAAGACTTAAAGTCGATACAAAACTCATTCCCCTGCAAATATATAATTATTTTTCTTTCGCATGAAGTAATATATCCATTGAAATTAATGTTTCCAGAAATAATATATATACATATCTTTTTGGTTCATAATATTTTAAGTTTTAACTATTTTATCATGAAGATCAAATATATGTCATGTTGCTTTTTTATGGTATTGATGAAATATTGATCGGCAATGCAATATTTTATCTTTACCATCTTAATTATCCAATATTTTGATTTTTATAGATAATAACATGTGAATGAATTATTTGATGCAACTTTCTTTAACAAAAATAATATGTGAATGAACTCTTTGATGCATGCAGCTTCCGATTGTTTGTTAATTTGTGGGTTATTCATGTTTGTTTTATCTTTGAAGCTAGCAGATGCTAATTATTTTTGTTGGTATTAGATACTAGCAAAGTAACTAGGCAGACTTTCTAATTTTTATATTATAGCCTTGTTGAAAAAACTTGATAAATTGTTCTTAGTCTGAGTAATTATCCGAATCCAATTAAGTATTATGATCCTTGCTACGTGTTTGTTTCTACATTTGGAAAGCAAGAAAAAATAAATAAATAAATAAACAAACACAATCATATACTAATCAACTTGGAAAGCAAGGGAAAACAAAAAAAACAAAATCAAAAACCAAAAAAAAAAAAAAACAAATAACTAGATCTAGAGAGAAAAGAAGAGAAAATTCTACTAATGAAATCTGATCTTTTATATCCCAGGAGTACAGAGATAGAGCTTTTATAAAAAAAATTAATAATAATAATAAAACTAGACGCTTTCAACTTCTAACAAAACTGGTTAGAAATAGCTAACTATAAGCGCTAAACAAGCATTTAGTTATGGTTTATATTTATTCTTTAACAGTTTTATCATTTTAATTTTTTCGTCAAAAGAAAAATATTAATTCGCATGCCTATAATTTAGTTTTATAATTAAACATTTTTGGTATTTTGTTTGTATGTGAGCTGCAACAGTTAGCAAATAGCTCACTTTCATCAGTTTTTGAATTTTGTAATCTCTTACTATAAAAGTTTCCTTCGGATGAAATGATGAAATGAAGGCCCCGCAGCCCAAGACATCGGGTTTCGTTTACTTCCTTTCCTTTTCTTTTTTTTTTTTTTTAATCTGAAATTTAACTGAAAATATGTCGTTAAAAGAAGCAGGAAGATTTGAGTTTATATAGCTTAATTAAAACTTATATATATATATATATATATATTCAATTAGAATGAAGCTCATAAACGGCTGGTTAATTACAACTGGGTTAAATCATGCATCATGATAAAAGATTATTTCTGCGTACCAAAATCTCACCTACAAACCACAGTCCATAACAATCAATAGGGAATCTCGAAATCTGTAAATGAGGCCTAATAAGGCCCACAATCACGCCCATTATCATAGCAACCAATTAGTGCCAACCGTGTAGCCATATATCAACGCTAATTTTTAGACTTAGTAACGACAATAATTTTGAAAAAAAAAATTATCAATATGATAGTAGTATTGATGATAGATTTTTTAATAATCATAAATACCTATTCAATAATATCAAAAATAAATAAGTAAATAAAACAACATCATTCAAATCCTATTAATCCAAAAATAAAATAAAAACAAAATAATAAATTAACAGAAAAAAAAATCCAATTGAAAACCACATAAATAGGAAAAAGTATCACTTATACCTGAGATGGCAATGAATAAATAAATTCAAATATATATTACCTTCATGTGATATAAATCAGAGATAAGAAAATACAAAGTCATGCATACTACTTCGAATTTTTAAAATTTTATTTTTTTAAACAAAAAATCTATTTATCTGGGATTAAATCAATATTAATCCAAAAATATTTTCTGAAGAGCAATCCTCCTATTCTATGCTTTGTTTTCCAAGATTTTCTGAATAATATTTTTTCATTGGCTTTTTTTTCTCCGAACCTTTCAAAAGTAAATCTTCTTTAACTCTCTCAATTCTAGTCTTGAAGAAGTCAAACATAGAATAGGATAATTGTTTTTCGAAGTATGCATAATTCATGGACTTAAATATCCTATCAGAAGCGATTTTTCTTGTCTTACAACATTGATGGAAAAAAACAATAATAATTAATTACATACTAATAACTATAATAATTAATCACATGAAAAATAAAAAATTTAAAAAAACAATCAGATTTATAACAAGAAAAATGTCTACAATACTTATCTGGAGTACAGCTTATTTGATCTCCTTGTCGGCAACTCTAAACCAACCTAATGATGAAAATACAGATATAATTCTTTTTTGCATATATACATACACAGAAAGAGAGATTGTTTGTAACTTGCAAGAATTTTATGCCTGCTGGAAGTCTTGTTTCTACTGTGGCAATATTGGATAATAAGCGTGGGCAATAAGAAATATATTCTCGACATTTAATTTATGTTAAAAAAAAAAAAAAAAAACATAACGTACGGCGCAAGCAATTTTTTTTTTCTGTTGGAAAAAGTATTAAGCTTTAATCCTCCAAAGGGATGGTCTATGAAAATTATATTACTTCATAAAAAATAATCTTTTGAAAAAAGTCAATAACAATAATAATAATAATAATAATACCTTAAAGAAAAAAAGAAAACAAAATATTCAAGAGCAGAACCCAACTCCAGGTCTGTATGTTGCTAACTAGCTAGCAATCCTGCCCATCCCCCAAGGAAACATTTTAAAGACGATGGATATATATATATATATATATATATATATAGACACACTAAACATCATAAAAAGCCTGTTCTTTTTTTTTTTTCCCCCTTTTGTTTTTTGAACAATAATAAATGCCTATTCAACAATGTCAAACATAAATAAATAAATAAAACTACATCATTCAAATCTTAGTCCAAATATAATATAAAAATGTAAAAAAAAAAAAAATACAATTAATAATAAACCGGAGGAAAAATCCAATTAAAAACTGCATAAATAGGCAAAACTACCACTTATATTTGGGACATCAATGAATAAATAAGTTCAAATATATATTACAAATATATATTACTTTCACGTGACATAAGTCCGTGCATATTATTTCAAATTTTTTTTTTTTTATAAAAAAAGTCTATTTCTTTGGTATTAGATGAATATCAATTCAAAAATATTATCTAAAGAGATATAAATTTACATATCCTCTTAGAGCAAAAAAAAAAAAAAAAAAAAAAAAAAACAGAAAAACCAAAAAAAAAAAATACAAAAAAAATAATAATAAAATAAAAAAATAAAAAAACAAAATAAGCAAACTTCAGGAAAAGAAACGCTCCCTTCAAATTATAAATAATCTTTGTTACATAATCAACAACATGATATAATAAATGCAAGCTTAAAATTTAAGAATGAGTTTATAAAAAATAAAAAATAAAATCTACGAGAATGGATATATACAATCTAATCATATCATTAGTTCTAAAAACCAACCAAAAAAAAATTTCAAGAGCTCAGAACTCAACCCCAGATCTCTGTAGCCAACTAGCATAAAACAAATTCACCAAAAAAAAAAAAGCATAAAACAAAATATTCCTGCTCAAAGAAATATTTTAGAGGTGTACAAAACATGAAAAATTATCAATTTGATATATATCAAAGCATCACGAAAGCCTACTGAACAATACAGTTCAAGAGCTCAAACCCAGGTATCTGTAGCCAACTAATATAAAACAAAATATTCCAGGTCAAGGAAATATTATCAAAACATTACGAAAGCCTATTGAACAATACAATTCGAAATTATTCATAATATTAAGCACGATGCAATGGATGGAATGGAAGAATATTGGAAAGGATTTGGCTAGGACTGTATTTATAAAAATATATACGTAGTTCAATTAGAACTGTGTGATGATTATCTTGAAATAGAATTTCTATTTATAGAAATTTATATTGGACTGAAATTCTATCCAAAGATAATTAAAGAATAATTTTTAAATTCCTTAATAGATATTGAATTATAATCTATCCTTTATAATAATAATAATAATAATAATAATTATTGATTTATATCTGTACTAAAAGATTAAATAAAAATAAATATCTACAATCAAAATCCGTCCAAATATTGATTAACTAATATTATTATATTTATTCCTTGCCCAAAAAATTTATAAAAAGAAAAAAAAAACTTATGTGACATTTCATTTCTCAGCAAATTGAATAATAATAATAATAATAATAATAATAATAATATATATAAAAAGCAATATTGAGTATTTATCATTAAAAAAAAGTCCTCCCTAAATATTTATGGCAACATATTACGTGTGTATATCTAACCATTAAAAATCTAATGCGATTATATATTATATAAAAAAATTATAAATAACCAATCAAACACATTTACTCCAACTCTCTCTCTCTCTCTTTCTCTTATTTCCTTTTTCTCCCCTATTTTTTTTTTTCTTGTCCTTTTTTCTTTTCGTTCTTTTTTTTTTTTTTTCTCACCACTTTCTTTCGATCCAAACAGAGCCTCCGGCCATGGAAACTCAACCGCTACCGCCCACTCCCTACTCTCGTCCGAAAAAGCGGGTCCGATTTGCGGACCCTCTTTGTGAAATCTTTGAGTTTGATCAGCAATCCTTGTATCCTAATACGCTTGCTGAATCCACCGACTCCACCTCCTTCAACGCAGACTCCGCCGGCTTCAACACCGCTTCGAGCGATTTGTGCGCCGGCGCTTCCACCTCCTGCGCTTCGGCTGTTCGACATTCGATTGCGGTAAGGCGGTTCCAGAAGGGGACCGTTTCCGGCGTCGTTGTCAGATTTTGATTCCGGCGTCATTGTCAGATTTTGATATTCTATGAGCAGGTCATATTTTTCAAGATTTTTTTTTTGGTTTCTTTTTCTTTTTTTTTAATTGTAATATCTTAATTTTTTTTTCAATCTTTAATTTTTTTTTTCAATCTTTAATATTTTTTTTTACTAATTAATCTTTAATTTTAATTTTAGGTATACGACATAACTAAAATTGTAATATTTAGTTATGCATATTTGTAATTGATTAGCATTTGGGTTTATATTTATATCATTTATTCAAGTTGTTACTAGGAGCTAATTAGTGGACTTGGTTTTGGCTGAAGATTTTGGAAAGATTATTTCTTTTTCTGTTTGGTTTCAGGTTGCAGCTAATTTTTCTGGCTTCATGGTGACCTCTGTCAATGCTGCTCGAGAATTGTCAAGATTATTTTATTTTATTTTATTTTTTAAAGCTGGATATAGAATTTAAGTCGGGTCTCAGACCAACTTTGAGCACCTAATTGGTTTTAATTGTGACTAGATTTTTTCATTTATTTTTTAATCAGCATAGTTTTTTTTTAGAGCTTGTGTTCATGAATAGTCTAATAACCCAATCTGAATGGTGCATTGCCGGATAGTTTGGCAAATGTAAATCAGCCTTTGATTCACTATATAGTTCTCTATTAATCAAGCATATAATTTTTCCCTATATTATATTTGGTAGTCAATGTTCCAATTAATCAAGCATATAATTTTTCTCTATATTATATTTGATGGTCAATGTTCCAATGGTATGCCATTTTTCGAGATGATGTTCTTTATTTATTTATTATTAATTTCACACAAAAATGACGACTAAATTTTTGTCATCCCTCATGCAACAAAGAATGTATATTCCTCTGTAGTCTCTTTGTTTTCTGTTTATTCAATGGTTGCTTCAAATTTCTTCAAGCAATATGGGAGCAGTTAATATTTAGAAATAACAATCCAAAACCATAACATTAAAATGGAAATAAATAAATCAATAAATAAAATAGAATAAAACCCCTCCAGCTGTTTACCTTACCTCATTACCCCATCATCGTGAAAAATCTTTTTCATATAGATAACGTGTTATAAATCATTTATCATTAGATATATAATAAAATTTATATAGAATCCATATATTTTATTTTATTATTGTGTGGCATTGGATATTATTATTAATTTCACACAAGAGTGACGGCTAAATTTTTGTCACACCTCATGCAAGATTTCTTTTCCTTTTCAACAAAGAATATATATTCCATTTCTCTGTGTCCAACGGTTGCTTCAAATTTCACATTACCCATCATCATGGAAAATCTTTTTCATATGTAACTATTATATTCGTAGTGTTAGACATATAATAAAATTTATTATAACATTTATCATTGGACATATAATAAAATTTATATAGAATTTACATGTTTTATTCTATTATTCTTTGACATTGCACATTATTATTAATTTCACACAAAAATAACGACTAAATTTGTGTCATACCTCATGCAAGATGGAAATATTTAGAAATAACAATCCAAAACCATAACACATCAACATGGAAATATTTTGATTATTTTTAATTTTAACTTTTTTCCTTGCCAATTATCTTATATCAGTCATATATTTTGATTATTTTTAATTTTAAATGAAAATAAAACGGAAAATAGGATAATGAAAACAGCTAGCTAGAACCATATGTGAACAGTGGATCCCAATTCTCAACGAAAGATCTACCCTCTCAATCTCAACATAGTATTGGTGATTCCTGCCAAAACTCCAAATATATGGAAATATTCATATATATTTTCTATACGTAGCAAAGAATTACATGTCAAAACAAAAAATTGAAAACTAGCCATATGAACAAATCAAGAAAATATCCATCCACAAGTAAACATACTATATCTATATGATATTAAAACTAATTACATCTTAACAAGCAATCCATTCTAATTACTCTATCAAAATGATATGTATCTAGATTATATCCGAATTTTAATTCTAATTTTTTCTTGAGAATTTATTCGGCTCCCTTTGGATTTCAACTTCAAGTACACCTTTCCAAACTGTTTTCTGGAGCCGTAATGATCAGAACTTCCTCAATGTGCATGGTTTGCACATCCCCAAAAAAAAAAAAAATCAGATATTCAATCAACGTTTATATAAATTTGTTTAGAAAAACAAAAAAAATATATATATATATTTGAAATTTAATTGGAAATTGAAATTACTTTCATTGTTTAAAAAATAAATAAATAAATAAAAGGGTTGAAGTAGATGTTCAAGGATTGGAATTTTCTAAAACTGCGGCAAGTTGCGAAAGACTTAGAAAAAGAGATTGATTGTTTTTATTCTTTGATGATTGTATAGTTAACTATATGATCTATACTTCTATAATTAACAAGAAATTCTATGCTCCTATATGCTACATAATATTATCTGTTAAGATTATAATTAATCTTGGTAGTAATGCATTTCAGCTGGGTATTTATTTATGATCAACTTCTCATCTTAAAAAAATAAAAAATAAAAAAATCACTAATTATTCATTCATACTTTATTGTGCTGCAATATTGTGATTATGTAATTATGTTATTCAAGGCATGTTTTCTATTAGAATATGATCCTCCTCCTCATCAGATTCTCAAAATTCTGTATCAAATTATCAATATAAATGAAATTAAAGAACTCACCAGGCAACAATGAACGCCAAGGGATTCACTTCATCAATTCTAAATGGTTCATAAATAAATGTAAGCAACACAATCTCATTAAACCCATTTTGTTTTTCCTGCTTCAGCAACAAGTTTATTAATTTCCTTCCTTCAAACACAATCATCACTTAATCGGCAGCAAAATAAAAAAAAAATATATATATATATATATATATATCTATATATACACACAACAAAACAACTATTTATTAGCATTGATGATTTTTGGATAATCGTTCAATATTAATAACATAAATTCATCAATTTTGAATTTCATTGATCAATGGATCATATACAATGCTTGCTAAATTAATTTATCTTAAAATACAGATATAATTAGAGGTTAATTATTTGGATAAGCAATAACAGAGAAACATAAACATATATATATATATATATATATATATAAACTTAAATATGCATATAAATTTAAACATTTTTATATGTATAAACTTAAATATGTATAAATATTTTCTTCATGAGAAATCGTCCAGTGTACTTAAACAAATTTTACCAGCTAAAACGCATGCAAGATATCTCAACGTTATGCGTTCATAGCAATTCCGTTAACATCTATAGCATAAAAAAAGTTAAAAAAAACAAACAAAAAAACAAAAACCATTAACATCAGAAAAGCCTATTCCTAATAATAATAATAATAATAATAATAATTAATCACATACTAGAAGTGTGGAACAATTTCATTCAATACATATCATTTTCACATGAAAAATAAATTTTTTTTTTAAAAAAAATCCGATTATAGCAAGAAAAATGTCTACAATACTTACCTGGATGTACAGCTTATTTAATCTAGCCTTGTTGGCAACTCTAAACCAACCTAATAATGAAAATACAGCTATAATTATTTTTGCTTATATACATATATATTCATATATATATATATATATAGTGGATCCGCATTAAAATCGATATTTTTTTAAAAAATTGTTGGTTTTAATGCGGATCCGTATGCGAACAGACCACACCGTATGGGCCGACATTTATGTACATTTACGTTTATAAAAAAAAAAAAATAAATAAATAAAAGTGACACAAATCAATGAAAATTTTATAAATAAAAGGTAAGATAGATAAAATCTCGGGCAATATCGGTAAAGAGGTTTTATGAACCTAATGAAATTTGTTTTAATAAATTTTGTGTTTTATCTAGATAGATATTATACAATATTAATAAAAAGAGAATTTATAAGAAAAAAAAAACTAAAAATAAAATAAAGATCAAAACATAATATAAATGAAAAATTTTCAACTACAATTCTGTGTACTTAATTTTTATTTTTGTTTTTGGATAATTTATAAAATAGTTGGATGAATTAATGTCTTAGAATTTTCTTATCTATAAGATCTATTGAAAGTTAAAAAAAACAAACAAAAAAACAAAAATCATTAACATCAGAAAAGCCTATTCCTACTAATAATAATAATAATAACAATAATAAAGAAAAGTTTCATTTTTATTTATTTAATTTTTATAGTATATATTATTCAATTATTTTTAATTTAATATCTTTGTACTGACTTATAGACTGATTGAATTTTTTTTTTCAATTTTCAAAAAAAAAAAAAATTGCTACTATTTTTAAGAATTATTTCTTAGACCTTTGGAGTATCATTTTGAGAAAAGTTAATTAAGCACGAATGTTTAAGCAAATTTCTTAGACCTTTGAAGCATCATTGTGAGAAAAGTTAATTAAGCACACAGAAAGAAGTAGTTCACAAGAATCGAATTCTTTTAGACTTTCTACATTCAATTCCCTACTATTTAACCAAAAACATACCCTAATAGAAAATAAGCTACTATAATTGAGACAGCAATGAATATATAGGTTCAAATATATATTACCTTCATATGATATAAATAAGAGACAAGAAAGTACATAATGCATATTACTTACATTTTTTTATAAAAGAAAGTCTATTTCTCTAGGATTAAAGAAATCTCAATCCAAGAATATTTTCTGAAGAGCAACCCTCGTATCCTATACTTTGTTTTTCAAGATTTTCTTAGTAATATTCTTCAATTAGCTTTTTCCTCTCTAAAGCTTTCAAAAATGGATCTTCATTAGCTCTCTACTCTCTCAATTCTATTCTTGAAGAAACCAAATATAGGATAGGATGATTGCTTTTCTGAGTATGCATAATTCATGGATTAGAGTGAGTTTTCTTTTTTCATGAAATTGATGAAAAAACAATAATAATTAATCAAACCATAATAATTAATTACATACTAATAACAATAATAATTAATCACATACCAGAAGTTTGGAAAAATTCCATCCAATATACATCACTTTCACATGAAAAGTAAAAAATTTTATAAAAAAAATTCAGATTTATAACAAGAAAAATGTCCACAATACTTACCTGGATGTCGGCAACTCTAAAGCAACATAATAATGAAAATACAGATATAATTCTTTTTGCTTATATATATATATAGAGAGAGAGAGAGAGAGAGAAAGAGAAAGAGTTTGTAACTTGCAAGAATTTTTTGTCTGATGGAAGTCTTGTTTCTACAGTCTTCCCACGATAAGAAGCGTGGGCAATAAGAAATATGTAACTTGGGCATTAGGAAATATATTCTCGACATGTATGTTAAAAATAAAAAAATAAAAAAATAAAAAAAAATGACACAAGCCAATGAAAGTTTTCGAAATAAAAGGTGAGATGGATAAAATCTAGGGCAACATCGATAAAAAGCTTTTATGAACTTAATAGAATTTTTTTAGTAAATTTTGTGTTTAAACTAGCTAGATATTATACAATATTGAAAAAGAATACTTTGTAAGAAAAAAAAATTTTTTAAATAAAAAAATTCAAAATATCAAGATAAATGTGAAAAAATTTCAAAGTACAATCACTATAAGTTTACATATATATATTTTTATAATTTCTAAAGTAGTTCGATGAATTAATATATTAGGATTTTTTTATTTATCATGTTATTCAAATGATTGAATTAAATTATCTAATTTAATTTTGATAGAATTTGAATCATAATATTTATCTTTATTCAAAGATTAAATTATATATCTATGTAAGATTATCTAGAATTCTTTATTTATCATGAAAAACTTAACAAAAATAAATCAAAAAAAACTTCTTTGAAAAGGAACCCCAAAAACAAAAAAAAAAAAAATCCAATCAAGGTTCTGGAGCGGATATAAAAAAACCCACCATCATGCGAAAAGGTAGAAGTCCTAATTCTATTAATGACAAATTTGATATATGAATATTATATTATTCTTTAAAAAAATAATTTTTTTGAATAAAAGCCAAAAATAAAATAATAATAATAATAAATTTAAAAAAAAAAAAAAAAGTTCGAGAACAGAACTCTCAACTCCAGGTCTCTATATGAACGTAAACAAAATACTCCTGACGATCCCCCAAGGAAATATTTTAGAGACGATGGATAAGAACACACACTAAACATCATAAATAAAAGGCCTGCTCTTTTTTTTCCCTTTTTTTTTTTTAACAATCATAAATGCCTAATCAACAATATCAAAAATAAATAAATAAATAAATATACATCATTCAAATCCTACTAATCCAAAAATAAAATAAAAATAAAAAAACAAAATAATAAGTTAACAGAAGAAAAAATTCAATTAAAAACTGCATAAACAGAAAAAAGTGTCATTTATACTGCATAAATCAGAGAAAGAAAATACAAGTCATGCATATTTCTTCAATTTTTTTAAATTTTATTTTTAAAAGAAAATCTGTTTCTTTGGTATTAAACAAATATCAATCCAAGAATATTTGTCAATCCAATAATATTTCTAAAAGAGCAATCCTCCTATTCTATGCTTTGTTTTTCAAGATTTTTTTGAATAATATTCTTTCATTGGCTTTCTCAATTTTATTTTTAAAAAAACTAAACATAAGATAAGATGATTATTCTTCAGAGCATGTATAATTCATGGATTTAAATATCCTCTTCAAACAAGTTTTCTTGTTTTATGACATTCATGTGGAAAAAAAAAAAACAAAAAAAAAAGCCCTCCCTTCAAATTATAAATAATCAATTAGTATATACTATATTATATCCATCCACAAGTAAATATCCATATGAACAAATTAAGAAAATATCCATCCACAAGTAAATATATTACAGACGATGGATAAGGAAAATTCATACTATATCTATATGATATTAAAACTAATTACATCTTAACAAGCAATCCATTCTAATTACTCTATCAAAATCTCTATCAAAATGATATGTATCTAGATTATATCCGAATTTTAATTCTAATTTTTTCTTGAGAATTTATTCGGCTCCCTTTGGATTTCAACTTCAAGTACACCTTTCCAAACTGTTTTCTGAAGCCGTAATGATCAGAACTTCCCCAATGTGCATGGTTTGCACATCCCAAAAAAAAAAAAAAAAAATCAGATATTCAATCAACGTTTATATAAATTTGTTTAGAAAAACAAAAAAATATATATTTGAAATTTAATTGGAAATTGAAATTAGTTTCATTGTTTAAAAAAATAAAAAATAAAAGGGTTGAAGTAGATGTTCAAGGATTGGAATTTTCTAAATAAAAAAAGGTTTCCTTAAAAAGGAATTAAAAAGGAACCAAAAAAAAAAAGTCCAATCAAGGTTAAAAACAAGTCAATCCGGTGCGGGTTAAAGGAAATATAAAAAGAAAAATCCATCACTTGGAAAAAAAAAATTAATAATAAAGAAAAGTTTCATTTTTATTTATTTAATTTTTATAGTATATATTACTCCATTATTTTTAATTTAATATCTTTGTACTGACTTATAGACTTATTGAATTTTTTTTTTCAATTTTCAAAAAAAAAAATTGCTACTATTTTTAAGAATTATTTCTTAGACCTTTGGAGCATCATTTTGAGAAAAGTTAATTAAGCACGAATATTTAAGCAAATTTCTTAGACCTTTGAAGAATCATTGTGAGAAAAGTTAATTAAGCACACAGAAAGAAGTAGTTCACAAGAATCGAATTCTTTTAGACTTTCTACATTCAATTCCCTACTATTTGACCAAAAATAGAAAATAATCTACTATAATTGAGACAGCAATGAATATATAAGTTCAAATATATATTACCTTCATGTGACATAAATCAGAGCCAAGAAAGTACATAATGCATATTTGCTTAAAAAAATTTATAAAAGAAAGTCTATTTCTCTAGGATTAAAGAAATCTCAATCCAAAAATATTTTCTGAAGAACAATCCTCTTACCCTATATTTTGTTTTTCAAGATTTTTTTAGTAATATTCTTCAATTAGCTTTTTCCTCTCTAAAACTTTCAAAAGTGGATCTTCATTGGCTCTCTGCTCTCTCAATTCTATTCTTGAAGAAACCAAATATAGGATAGGATGATTGTTCTTCGGAGCATGCATAATTCATGGATTAGAGTTAGTTTTCTTTTTTCATAACATTGATGAAAAAACAATAATAATTAATCAAACCATGATAATTAATTACATACTAATAACAATAATAATTAATCACATACCAGAAGTTTGGAACAATTCCATTCAATATACATCACTTTCACATGAAAAATAAAAAAATTTAAAAAAAAAATATTCAGATTTATAACAAGAAAAATGTCCACAGTACTTACCTGGATGTCGGCAACTCAAAAGCAACATAATAATGAAAATACAGATATAATTCTTTTTGCTTATATATATATATATATATAGAGAGAGAGAGAGAGAGAAAGAGTTTGTAACTTGCAAGAATTTTGTGTCTGATGGAAGTCTTGTTTCTACTGTCTTCCTACGATAATAAGCGTGGGCAATAAGAAACATGTAACTTGGGCAACAGGAAATACATTCTCCACATGTATGTTAAAAATAAAAAAATAAAAAAATGACACAAACCAATGAAAGTTTTCGAAATAGAAGGTGAGATGGATAAAATCTAGGGCAACATCAATAAAAAAGCTTTTATGAACTTAATAGAATTTATTTTAGTAAATTTTGTGTTTAAACTAGCTAGATATTATACAATATTGAAAAAGAATACTTTGTGAGAAAAAAAAAATTTTAAAAAAAATTAAAAAATTTCAAAATATCAAAATAAATGTGAAAATTTTTCAAAGTACAATCAATATAAACTTATATATATATATATATATAATTTGATAATTTCTAAAGCAGTTCGATGAATTAATATATTCGGACTTTTTTATTTATCATATCCATTCAAATGATTGAATTAGATTATCTGACTTAATTTTGATAGAATTTGAATCATAATATTTATTTCCATTCAAAGATTAAATTATATATTTATATAAGATTATTTAGAATTCTTTATTTATCATAAAACTTTAAAAACTTAACAAAAATAAATCAAAAAAGACTTCTTTGAAAAGGAACCCGAAAAAAAAAAAAAAGTCCAACCAAGGTTCTGGTGCGGATATAAAAAAACCCACCATCATGCGAAAAGGTAGAAGTCCTAATTCAATTAGTGACAGGTTTGATATATGAATATCATATTATTCTTTAAAAAAAGATTTTTTTTGAATAAAAGCCAAAAATAAAATAATAATAATAATAATAATAAATTTAAAAAATTAAAAAAAAAAAAAAAAACAAAACAAAAAAATTCGAGAACAGAACTCTTAACTCCAGGTCTCTATATGAACGTAAACAAAATACTCCTGCGGATCTCCCAAGGAAATATTTTAGAGACGATGGAAGAACACACACTAAACATCATAAATAAAAGGCCTGCTCTTTTTTTTTTTTTCCCTTTTTCTTTTTTTAACAATCATAAATGCCTAATCAACAATATCAAAAATAAACAAATAAATAAATATACATCATTCAAATCCTACTAATCCAAAAATAAAATAAAAACAAAAAAACAAATTAATAAGTTAACAGAAGGAAAAATTCACAAAACTGCATAAACAGGAAAATGTGTCACTTATACTACATAAATCAGAGAAAGAAAATACAAGTCATGCATATTTCTTCAATTTTTTTAAATTTTATTTTTAAAAGAAAATCTGTTTCTTTGGTATTAAACAAATATCAAGAATATTCGTCAATCCAAGAATATTTCTAGAAGAGCAATCCCCTATTCTATGCTTTGTCTTTCAAGATTTTTCTAAATAATATTTTTCCATTGGCTTTTTTATTTCCGAAGCTTTCAAAAGTTGATATTCTTTAACTGTCTCAATTCTATTATTGAAAAAGCTAAACATAAGATAAGATGATTGTTTTTCAGAGCATGTATAATTCATAGATTTAAATATCCTCTTCAAACAAGTTTTTTTGTTTTATAATATTCATGGAAAAAAAAAAAAACAAAACAAAACAAAATAAGCAAAATTCAGGGGAAAAAAAAAAGCCCTCCCTTCAAATTATAAATAATCAATTAGTATATACTATATTATATACTGCAAATTAGTTTTCAATTTAATAACATTTATCAACAACAGAATATAATAAATGCAAGCTTAAAGTTTACGAATGGATTTGTCAAAAATAAAAAATAAAGATCAACGAATAAATATGTGCAATCTAATTATATCATTATTTTTAAAAGAAAAAAATTCAAGAGGGCAGAACTCAACCCCCAGGTCTCTGCAGCCAACTAGCATAAAAATAAAAATTCCTGCTCTGCAGCCAACTAGCATAAAAATAAAAATTCCTGCTCGAGGAAATATTTTAGAGATGCAAAAAATAAGAAAAATTATATTCAACGTGACGTCAAAACATCACCAAAGCCTAAAGCCTATTGAACAATATAATTCAAAATTATTCGTAATATTAAGTATATTGCAATGGATGGAATGGAAGAATATTGGAAAGGATTTAGCTAGAGCTGTATTTATAAAAATATATATGTAGTTCAATGCAAATAGAACTGTATGGTGATTATATTGAAATAGAATTTGTATCTGATAGAAATTTATATTAAACTAAAGCTCCATCCAGAAATAATTAAGGTACAATTTTAAATTCCTTAATAGACATTCAATAATAATAATAATTTATTTATATTCGTATTCAAATATTAAATAAAAATAAATATCAACATTTCAAAATCCATACAAATATTGATTAACTAATAATATTATATTTCTTCCTAAAAAATATATATATAACAGCAAATCGAATATTAATATAAATATATATATATATATATATATAAAGCAATATTCAATATTTATCATTAAAAAAAAATCCTCGTTAAATATATATGGCAACGTGTGTATATGTAACCATTAAAAATCTAATGCAATTATATACTATATAAAGAAAATTATAAATAACCAATCAAACACATTTACACTAACTCTCTCTCTCTCTCTCTCTCTTATTTCCTTTTTTTTCCCCTATTTTTTTTTCTTGTCCTTTTTTCTTTTTCTTTTTCTTTTTTTTTCTTTTTTTTGCACAACTTTCTGTCGAGCCAAACAGAGATTCGGCCATGGAAACTCAACCGCTACCACCCACTCCGTACTCTCGTCCGAAAAAGCAGGTCCGATTTGCAGACCCTCTTCGTGAAATCTTTGAGTTTGATCGGCAATCCTCGTATCCTAATACGCTTACTGAATCCACCGACTCCACCTGCTTCAACGCAGACTCCGCCGGCTGCAACACCGCTTCGGGCGATTTGTGCGCCGCTTCTTCCTCCACCGCTTCCACCTCCTGCGCTTCGGCTGTTCGACATTCGATTGCGGTAAGGCGGTTCCAGAAGGGGACCGTTTCCGGCGTCGTTGTCAGATTTTGATTCCGGCGTCATTGTCAGATTTTGATATTATTTGAGCAGGTCATAGTTTTCAAGATTTTTTTTAAAAAAATTTTATATTGGTTTCTTTTTTTTCTAATGTGAAAATTTTGTGTTTTTTCAATCAGATACGATTTATTTTGCATTTTTTTTTTCAGTTATAATGTTTAATCTTAGTTCTCAATCTTTAATTTCTTTTTTTTTTTATAAAGTCAATTTTTTGTCACAGTCTTTTTGGATATATTTGGGTTTTTAATTTGTGTTCCCTATTTCCTGATTTAATTTATTCAAAAATGTGATAATGAAATATACATTTTTATTATAAATATAAAAGTAATAAACTTTTTTTTAGTTGGTCATTAGTATTAAACCAAAGTACCTTGCGAAAAAATAAAAATAAAAATAACTCATATATTCTACTTAAATTAACTAAGCTAAATGTATTTTCTGCAATCTGATGTGATTTGTTTTCAGAATGTCATATCAACTCAAAGATATCCTGCCTGTCTTATATATAATTAATCTCTTTGACACAATCTGAAAGTGGCTGTAATTGAAATTAATAAATATACACAAATTAAATCAAGCTATACATGTGCATATTTATTTCATTTATTCGGGTTGTTATTACGAGCTAATTTGTGGACTTGATTTTGGCTGAAGATTTTGGAAAGAAATAATCATTTCTTTTTCTATTTGGTTGCAGGTTGCAGCTAATTTTTCAGGCTTCCTGTGACCACTATTAATACTGCTTAAGCAAGATTTATATATATATATATATATATATATAATTTTTCTACAATTAGAATCATTAGAATCATCCAAATAGAATTAAATATGATCCCATGAAAAATAGATACTACACAAAAAAAAATATCAATTTTTTTCTCTGAATAAAAACAGAACCTATACAAAAAATAAATAAATAAATCACTTTTTCTAAAAAATATCAATTTTGCATTGGCACCAATTTTGGGGCACCTCATTGGTTTCAATTGTGACGATAATCTTTTATTTATTTTTAATCAGCATATTTGATTATGCACTTTGCATTTGTCGTTTTAGGATCTGGGTTTCTATTTTCAGAGGTTGTGTACTTGAATAGTCTAATAACCCAATCTGAATGATGCATTGCCGGATACTTTGGCAAATGGAAATCAACCTTTGATTCACTATTTAGTGTTCAATTAATCAACCATATAATTTTTCTCTTTTTTATATTTGGTAGTCAATGTTCGAATTGTATGCCTAACAGCATTTTTCGAGATGATGTTCTTTGTTTATAATGACAAGACTTTAAATAGCCCGTCGACTAGAAGAGATAAAGATACTATTACTATATTAAATTGTCACAAATGGCCCAGTTCCAGCAATATTGCACCGTTTTTCTAAAATATTATCAATAAGCACTTGGATTTTCATAAGAAAATTATCACTTTTCCTTTCCTTGCATCATTTTTAATATTGATAAGCACCATGATTTTCTATACAAAATGATCATTGATATAATATTATTGATAAGCACCAATGAATATATAATATGATTATATATTTGAATTAATTTATTCATAATATTATTATGTATATATTTGAATTAATGTATTCGTTAATAAGTAAGTAATAGTTTTCAATTGGATTTTTGGTTCTGTTATCCTTAGTTTTTTTCTTTATTATTTTTAACTTGTTTTATATAATATCAAAAAAAGAAATAAAGAATAGCACATTTGTTCTTTGAAAAAATAAAAAATTGAATAGACTTTTATGATTCCGGCAAAGTTCCATTTATTGATTATAACAATATCGTGTAAATGCTGCATGAGTTTATATACATATATGAATAAAAACAGAATTACTTTGTTACAAAACCAGATCAAGTTAGGATCTTCTTGAAAATGTGAATATCTATTATAGACGACCAGCCTCTAAAAAGTCGATGTGCGTGTTTTCATATTATATTGTATAAATTTTGTACTTTTAGTTATTTTAAATTGATTTGTTCTATAAGGAAATAATATCAATTGCACCTACAATATATTTATATCAAATTTTTAAAAAAAATGTTAACAATAATAATAGAGCCCAAGGGGAAAACAAAAATTAAATAAAAAAAACAGGGGAATTCAGCCCGTTACCCCTCTCTTGGAGCGTTTAATAAAATATACCCATACATTCTCATATTTTTTTAATTTACCCTTCTTTATCTATTTTGTCCTTAAAAAAATTTAAAATAACTTGAGTATCCCCTTTTCTCTTTTTTCTTTTCCCTTCGAAAAACCCACACCGGATAATCCTACACTTATTTTGTCCTAAATTCCTGCACTTTTTCTTCTTTCTTTCCACAGATAATCTCCCATTGAAAACAACAAAAAAAACGTCTGCTTCCTTCTCTTAGTTTTGTTCTTTCTCCGTGAAAAGCATCCCTCACTTTAGTTATTTGTGTATTTTTTTTAGTTGGATTATTTGGAAAAAAAAAAAAAAAGCTTTATACATGGGAAAAAGTTCTTGAAGAGACCTGAAGGGGCGCTTCTACAGTGCTTCCCTTCTCAGAACCAAGCGACAAGTGTGATGGTAGTTTTGGATATTCTGTCGAACCATTTCTAAGATGAAGAGTACCTTGGCGATCAGTTGAAGGCTATTTGGGACGAAAATCCTGTTATAAAGGCTGCCTTTGATCGCTTCAATGGGAGGTTGAGGAGTTTGAAAGCTTCGTTAAAGAAAAAAATGCTAACAACGATTTGAAGAACCAAAGTGGAACTGGTGTTTTACCAGAAAAGAAAATGAATTTTATTTGGTTTTATATTAAATAAGGATAACTTAGGCATATTAAAAAATCAATTGGTAAAACAAAAATTATTGGAATAAAGAGGATACATTTCATCGGGTCTCTAGAAAAAAGGGCATCGACCAAATACCCCTAAAAAAATAATATACTTTTGGGACATTTTAGGCCCAACAATATGTACTTTTGGATCTTTTATGCTCGAATATATGCAGCTGGCATGCTTTCTAATCTATGAAAAATGCATTTTCCGAATTCCAAATCCATTATTTTTATTATGAGCGTGAGTTGCACGTGTGCAGGGGCTTGGACTGTCTTTTCACATTCCTCTTTTTTTTAAAAAAAAAAAAACAAAAGAATGAAATATCATTCGGAAACTGCAACAGTATAAAAAAAAAAAAAAGAAAAAAAGAAAAATCAGAATTCACAAAACTCAGCGAAACGTTTCTTTTGAATTTGGCAAAAGCTGAAACATTTCCTTTTCATTCTTTTTTTTTTTTTTTAAATGAATTTTTTGTTGTGTGATTTTTTCCTTCCTTTTTTTTTGACAGTATATTACTGTCTGTAATTGTTGCTCTTCTTCTGTGGCGGGAAGTTCAGAAACAGGGCAGAGCTCAGACAAAAGGGAAAAACATTCTCCACAAAACCAAAACCCTAGAAACCAAAAAAGAAGGGGTGAAAATCAGATTCTCTAAACTTTGGGTAAAGTAAATTCTAATCCATTCTGTTCTAAGGAAGTGAAGTGAAGTGTAACTACCACCACCACCACCGCCATGTACTGGGTGGCTACCAGAAGCGCTGTCGTTTCGTTCCCCCGCTGGCGTTCTCTGGCTCATCTTCTTCACTCCTCTCCTCGTCGATACAGCTCCTTCAATCCCTCTCCAGTGTTCTTGTAATTTCTCTTACTCTTATTTTATTTCATTAAAATGTGACTAACCATGCTAAATGTAGTTGCTTTATATTTATACATTGTGGGTTCTGTTTGTAATTCTGCTTTTAATTAGGCTCTTGTATTCTTTGCGGTGTTGGGTATGCTTCTTTGGTGCAAAAGGGTTCGGTGGAAACATTTTGGGAAAGTGTTTTATTTGATTTTCTTCTTAAAAGTAGGGATTTTTAAGCTCATGGATAATGTACCCTTTTACCCCACGTGCGAAGAATCTTTTCAGAGAATATGGAGTTATTGCTTGTTTTTTACAGTGGTCCAGTCATTATTCACGAAATTAATAATGTTTATGTATTTTGGAATTTTGGATTACAAAAATATGACTTTTTAGATACTGCAGAGCTTAATGAAGATTTTTTTTTTTTTTTTTTTGGGGTCTTATATGAATAAGTTTGTCAGATAAGGTGTCATATAGGGTATTCTTTACATGGAGTCAAATAATCTACATTATGGTTTTTATTGGTCAAAAGTTTTGGTTCATATTTATAGACAGTATTTGGATTTAATATTTAAAGCTAGCAGCTTTGTTGCTGTAAGTCAACTTTCTAACTCTGGGGAATTTGTGGACAAACAACAGCGGGCAGTTTGGCAAGATTTATTGTTTCAAAGATCGGAAAGTCTTAAAAGGAAGTGCAAAAGTTACCAAAAAGCTTAAAGCTTTGAATGTCCTCGATGAGAAGGGGCTTTCTAACATTCTGTGGTGGAAGGAGGTGTGCTAGTTAATCAATTTTGTCAAATTTCTAGATAAGCTCCAACTTGTTTGGATATGGTATTTCTTGATGTCTACGAGCAATGTTAGCTGTATGTCTTTGTTACAGAGGATGCAAGCATGCAGGAAGCCTTCAACCATCCAGTTACTTAAAAGGCTTGAGTATTCCAATTTGCTAGGCTTGGATGTCAACTTGAAAAATGGGAGGTGTGCTCTCAGTCTATCTTATTGTTATTATTTTTATATGCTTATGGTTCTGGGAAACAAGAACGGGACAAGAGTAGTTGATGAGTTTTCCATTGTTCTTTCCTCCTATTGGTGCTGGGAGGATTTTTATTCAATTTAATGCTAAAATTTACTCACAATGTCTTATTATGCATACTTAGAGGAGTAATCAAACTGTAATTTGTGAAGGTTGCAATCATCTTTCCCTACTTTAGGCAGTGGAAAGATTTGGGAGGAGAAAACTTGGGCTCTTTAATAGGTTTGCATCTAAGTTGACAGAGACTGTTATAATTTCTATTACTTTTAAGAATTGGTTTCCCACGTTGATAATCTGTTACCTGGTCTAAAGAGGATGGGAGAGTTTTGGCAATAGTATAAACAGTGTCCTTTTTAAGTATGTTTCTGAGTGATATTACTGTAAAATTATTTTTGCATGATTTTAAAAACAGTAATCTCCCTCTTTCTTAAAAGCATCCAAGAATGTGGTTTCCTTTCTCTTTAAAATCATTCATTAGTTACTTATGTTGACATTAGCCTGAAGGAAGGAACACTCAACTGGGAGATCTTACAATTCAAGTCAAAATTTCCCCGTGAAGTATTGCTTTGCAGAGTATGTTTCTAATTTGTTGTTGGCCATATGGATGAATTTTTTTATAGTTCATAGTTTCATTGCCTCATATTAAATTCTTGTAATATGTAGAATGACTACCTATCAAAAGTCAATGATTGGTGCACATTGTTTTGGTTTTACAGGTTGGTGATTTTTATGAAGCCATTGGAATAGATGCCTGCATTCTGGTTGAATATGCAGGTTTGAATCCTTTTGGAGGTCTACGTTCAGATAGCATTCCAAGAGCTGGTTGCCCAGTTGTGGTACTGAACTCATTTTCTTATATATGTTACATTTAGCTTCTTTTTTCTGCTTTAAATTTTCATCCTGTCATATGATCCCAAATTGCCATGTTCTTTCCTTGTCAACAAAAATAATAATATTTGGAAGGGTATATATATCTTACAAAAGGCCATATTGCCTTCTGGATTGGAATCGTATGTTGTATAACAGAGATGAATTTGCATCTTGTGGTGTAGATAGGTTTTTGCTAGGGTAAAAGGGAATGGCATTTACTGGGCCTCAATAGCAAGCCAACATTGGCCCGCTCACTGAAATTCGCTTCTAATTTTATTTATTTATTTTTTTTCATTTTTGAACGGCGTATATGAATTATTCTTTTTTACATATGTGGTTTTAGGATCTTGCTTTCTTAACCTGTCTCCAACTAGCTTGCCTGCATAAATAAATATTTACAATATAACCCAATTGAAGGACATATTGATGGATATTTTGGCAAATGCCAATCAATTCTGTAGTTTGGTTCAGTATTTAGTATGCAATAAATAATATATATTTCTCTTCGTTCTCTTTGATGGTTAATGCTTCACTGCATGCGATTTGCAGAATCTTCGACAAACTTTGGATGATCTGACCAGAAATGGGTACTCAGTGGTATGTGTAGCAGCACTTTTTGCGATGTTGTTCATTATCTTTTTATTTTTACACAAAAATAAAGATCAAAGTTTTGACGTACTTCGTGCAAGATTCCTTTTCCTTTTCTGACTGGCATATTTAACTAATGGAGCCCTTGTGTATTCTGCTCTTTACTTGATATCTATATTCATACTTTTACAAGTTGTAATTTTTAGTTTTCACGACTTTGATTGATTTGATGAATTAGGTTTTCTCATCTCTCATCTAATTTCTCGTTTCATTTTGCATGGTACAGTAATAATGGTTGAAAATTCTTGGTACATTGGTTGCTTAATCAAGTCAAAAAGCCTCCAATTGCATAAATTGATGAATCACTATCTTAGTATATTACATATTAAGACTCCAATAGCAATATATATATATATATATATGTATGTATATTTTTTTGAAAAGTTGAATGACAATGGGAATATATATCTTCAAAATGGAGGTATGGAGTATTCACCCTGTTTCTTAACAAATGAGATAATAAAGCTCTGTGGACTAAATGTAGTCTGCATTACATCTCTAGATCTCTATTTGTTACAGATTGAATATTCTGTAGTAATTACTCAACCACTAAGGGCCAAACATAGTGCTTGGATGATCGGATATTCTTGCTGAACATATTTTCTGGATGTTGTGGCCTTTTGATGGTTTGTTATACATCCATGGCTGAACTTGGACAACTTTATGCTGTGCAATCTTACTATTTGTATTAACTCACTAGTTTATTGAATGCTTATTTTGGCCCTTGTAGTGCATAGTAGAAGAAGTTCAGGGTCCAACTCAAGCTCGCTCCCGCAAAAGTCGTTTCATATCTGGGTAGATGTTCCCTACATTTTTTAATTATAAAAATCTAAATGCAGCACCTTCTGAATTTTAATGTTGTCTTAAATAAATGGTTTTTGTATCTGACTTTTGTTCTTAAATATGCAGGCATGCACATCCTGGTAGTCCTTATGTCTTTGGACTTGCTGGTGTTGATCATGATCTTGACTTTCCAGAACCAATGCCTGTGGTTGGTATGGCTAGAACATGTCATTACAATAAAAAGTTGTTTTGGTAGATATCATGATGCATTTCTTATTATTGTCATCTGATTTTATTGTCCTTGATTGATTAAGGCTATATG
The DNA here is from genome assembly GCF_031755915.1 of Ziziphus jujuba. Classification (NCBI taxonomy): domain Eukaryota; kingdom Viridiplantae; phylum Streptophyta; class Magnoliopsida; order Rosales; family Rhamnaceae; genus Ziziphus; species Ziziphus jujuba. The sequence goes on along the minus strand of NC_083381.1, from coordinate 19,931,954 downwards.
TTAGTCTTTTCCTCTTACTTGCACCTAAAAACAGGTGCTTCTATTATTATCTCTTTCTTAAGATTGTAGGTTTTTTTTTCCCCCCCTACCAGTGGCATCATACTCAAAGGCACAAAATCATTTCACATGAACTATTGCAGGCTCATAGTTCATAATAATATGTGCTGCTTTCAGGAATTTCAAGATCGGCAAGAGGGTATTGCATAAATTTAGTTCTCGAGACTATGAAAACATATTCGTCAGAAGATGGTTTGACTGAAGAGGCCTTAGTTACAAAGCTTCGTACTTGTAGATATCATCATTTATTCCTTCATACATCTTTGAGGCACAATTCCTCGGGTTCGTACGAGCTTCTTAATATTTTATCCACATAATCTTTTCTTTCTTAGAAATGAGATTTTTCTCTAATTATTATTCCCCATGATGGTGCATGATGCACAATTACAGATACAAAAATGTGCACTTGTCTTTCTCCACATTTGATCTGCTTTTACAGTCTTATGGATTGAGAGGTTGTTTCACAGGCACTTGTCGCTGGGGAGAATTTGGTGAGGGAGGCCTGCTGTGGGGAGAATGTGTTTCTAGACATTATGAATGGTTTGAAGGCAATCCTGTCACTGAGCTTTTGTCTAAGGTTCATATTTCTCATGAATTTGTTTTTCTTGAAATTCCTTATGAAACCCCCTCACCAGAAAAAAAAAAAAAAAAAAAAAAAAAAAAAAAAGAGAAAAGAAAACATCGCATAATAATTCTTTCATTTTTTAGGTTAAAGAACTCTATGGCCTTGCTGATGAAATTACATTTAGGAATGTCACTGTGTCTTCAGAAAATAGACCCCGGCCTTTAACCCTTGGAACAGCAACCCAGATTGGTTGGTTTTACTTCATTGGACGTGTTATGATTTATTTTTTGGGTGATATGAAATCGCTAGATTTATGAAGTCGGTCATATTAAACAATATTTTGTTTTTTTGCATACTTCCAGGTGCCATACCGATGGAAGGTATACCTTGTTTGTTGAAGATGTTGCTTCCTCCAAATTGCACAGGTCTACCTGGATTGTAAGTATTTGCATGCCTTTAATGCATGATGCAATGGGAAAGGTGTGAATGCAATATTGAGTTTTTGTTGCATTTGTTTGCCTATTGTATATATCTTTCTTGCCTATTATTTTTTAATGCTATTCTTTATTGGGGATTTCTGAGATTAAAGGATTACATGATATTTTCCGGCAACAGCAGTATCTTGAACATCATGCTTCTCTGAAATTGTACAGCATTGCTCTTGAATTTCCTATCATCCTTCATGATTTTTTTACATATATTTTTATTTTGATTATGCTTTTGCACCAATTGCAAGAAGTCCTAGATTGTATTTTTATGTTTCTGCTTGCAGTCAATAAACTACCAGTTCAAATTCATACAGTTATGGTTTCATGCTGATATTATGATGACATTGTGTCTGTGTGGCAGGGTCCACGTGTTTATTTTTACTGTTTTATTTTTGCTTGTGAGTCTTGGATAAATAGTTTTCTGTTCCTTAGATTTGTTATTTTATAATTTCTCAGGTATGTTAGAGATATTCTTCTCAACCCTCCTGCTTATGAAATTGCATCTACAATTCAAGGTGAGTTTTAAACTGGCTGGAAGTTTCTTGATCCTTTAGTGATAGAAACTTATCAGAAAATCTTGCTAAATAAATTAATATTAGTACGAAGTATGTGTAGTATTTGATAAACGCTCAATGTAATTAACCTTAGACAGAGACTGGGAATATGAGCCACTGTCTGTGTGCTCTTAAAGTGACATTGTCCACATGATTAGAAACTATTAAACTTTTAAGTGTTCATGATATTTATTAACTGTGAGTCCGCTATTTGTATGACGACTTAACCTCTGATGTGTTTTGTAGAAGCAACTTTTCTGTTTATTCATCTCATCTTTTATATAGCTTTTTGGTGCTGACTAATTTTATTTTCTCTTTTCCTTAACACAGCAACGTGCAAACTTATGAGCAATGTCACCTGTTCAATTCCTGAGTTTACTTGTGTTTCATCTGCAAAGGTTGTTTTCCGACCTTGTGAATGAGTTTATGCATGGTAAAAAACATAAGTTTTTTCAAGAAGAAAACTACAGAATACGACATAACTTTTAAATGCTTTTTGGCATACTTTCGATTACTTATCATATCAACTGTGGCCTTTTGCAACTGAATTGGTTCCATCATTGCTCTTGGAGTCTTGATGTTGGAAGATCCTTTTATTTTATATTTTCTTATTTTTTACCCCTCTTAGTACATGGTTGTTATACCTATTCCCTATTAGTATGATATTATTTTTTACTAATGGTATCATAATCTGCATCACATATATATCCGTGTAATTCACAAGCTTTTGTATGTTGTGCAGCTTGTGAAGCTACTTGAACTGAGGGAGGCTAATCATATTGAGTTTTGTAGAATTAAAAATGTAGTCGATGAAATTCTACACATGAATAGAAATTCTGAGCTTGGAGAAATCCTGGAGTTGTTGATGGATCCTACATGGGTGGCAACTGGGTTAAAAATTGACTTTGAGACATTAGTAAGTGGTTGAATTTGTTACTTTTCACTTTTTGACAAAAGAAAATAATTATTCATCCATCATAGATAAGTGATGAAGCAGCTAATGCTTTGCATTGGTTACTTACAATCCATTAAATTATAACCTTGTTGCTTTTACGCAATCCGTGAATTTATAGCACGAGTAACCTTCCTATCCAACACACCCTCAGGCATGACAGAATAGATTTTGTGAATGTCTGGTTCTTCTCATTTCAGGTTAAATATTCTATGCATGATTCTAACTATCCTTGTTCTTTTGCCAGGTAAGTGAATGCGAATGGACTTCAGTCAAAATTAGTGGAATGATCTCTCTAGATGGTGAAAATGATTCAAAAATCAGTTCTTCTTCTATTGTTCCTAGTGAGTTTTTTGAGGATATGGAGTCTGCATGGAAAGGTCGTGTCAAGAGGATACACATTGAAGAAGAGTTTAGAGAAGCAGAAGTGGCTGCTGAGGCTTTATCTCTTGCAGTAAGTCTCCCGTATTCATATGAGTTTATCATTTGTAAAGGCTGAGACAGTCTCTCTCTCTCTCTCTCCTTCTTTTTTCGCCCATTTTCTGAGTGATTCAACTATTTCACATGTTTGACGTAACCTCTTCTACAATTTAGATTTCTCAAATCATACAGAAAATTGGAAAAACATGTGATATTTTATTTGGACATGAAATACTTAGAAAATTATATAGATATTTTTATATTCTTTGAACCCAACAGCATTCTACAATTTGGTAGGTTACTGAAGATTTCCTGCCTATCATTTCAAGAATAAAGGCCACGACTGCCCCACTTGGAGGCCCAAAGGGAGAAATATTATATGCTCGCGAGCATGAAGCTGTTTGGTTTAAGGGAAAACGGTTTATGCCTTCTGTATGGGCGGGTACACCTGGGGAAGAACAGATTAGACATCTTAAACCAGCTATAGACTCAAAAGGTAGAAAGGTAGGAGAAGAGTGGTTTACGACAGCAAAGGTAGAGGACGCTTTAACAAGGTGTTTATTTTTCTTGACATGGAAGCTACTTTTCTTCTTCGTTTTAAGGTTTCTGTTTCTTTTAATGTTTGAATGTTGATAAAATTAGTTCTTTACTGTTTCAGGTACCATGAGGCGGGGGCCAAGGCAAAAGCCAAGGTCTTGGAATTGTTAAGGGGACTTTCTTCTGAATTACAAGCAAAAGTCAACATCCTAGTTTTTGCTTCCACGCTTCTAATTATTGCCAAGGCTTTATTTGCCCATGTGAGGTTGGAAACAAACAATTTCATTTATCTTTTTAGCATTACTTCTCAAATCTGTACAGAGTTTGATGTGGTCTTTCATGTTAAATTGTTGGTTTGACAAGTCAACATAGATATTCTTTACTCTGTCGGCAATATTATGTATTTGTTTACTCTAGGCAGTATTTTTCTTGGGAATCTTCTGTTTTTTTTTTTTTTTTTTTTTTTTTTTAATCCTTTTTTCCAGATGGGAGGGAGAAGGGAGTGGATTGAAGAATTTGATTGCTAAATGTGCTTTCTGTCTATTACACCTTTCTTTGTGACACTTGGATTTTGCAAATTGGTTTCTAGAAGATATGTGGAGTTTGAATGAGCAAGAATGGAAAAACATAAAAAATCCATTTTATTCTGTCCATGTTTGTTATTCATGGGCTGGTTAACAAATTATATAAGTTGGTAATTCCTTACGTGCTGGAAACATTTCTCATGCCTTTAATAAACATAATTATCTAGAAACTAGGAGCCCCTGATTCATAAGTTAGGTTGGTTAGTTATTTTCAGGTCAGACTGTAGTTGGTCTTGAATTCTTGATCAATTCCCGATTTGTTGATTGATAAGACCAACATAGAAAAGTTTTACTTGTATAATGTACTGGTATCTGTCTTCCTCTCTCTCTCTCTCTCTCTCTCTCTCTCTCTCTTGTGTGTGTGTGTGTTTTTTTTTTTTTTTTTTAAATTTGTTATCTCCATATAGTCAAGTTTTTGGTGCTTGAAGTAGTATCTTGTTCAAATCAATGTTGCTTTCATAATGATCCTTCTGAATATGCACTTAAACTTGGTGTTGTTGATATCTTGCAGTGAAGGGAGAAGAAGACGATGGGTATTTCCCACCCTCACAGAGCCCCTTAGATCTAAGGTAGTCACCCTGGATAATTGTAGGAATAAGTTTATATATGTCATTTCTTCTAGCTGTATTATTCCATTTATCATAGCTGCTGTGCTTCTATTGCTCAATTCTTCGTTGGTCTGACCAACATTACTTTCCTCATCATTATCGTAATAACCTATAGTTTCTATGTTTTCTATTTCATGGTTTTTGATATATTGAGGTGTTGACTGCAGGGTTTGAAACCATTCAATAGAGTTGATGGAATGAAGATAGTTGGTCTATCACCATACTGGTTTGATGCAGCTGAAGGCAGTGCTGTAAATAATACTGTTGATATGCAAGAACTGTTTCTTTTGACTGGACCAAATGGTGGTGGTAAATCTAGTTTACTTCGATCAATTTGTGCTGCTGCATTACTTGGATCATGTGGATTCATGGTGCCTGCGGAATCAGCTTTAATTCCTCACTTTGATTCTATAATGCTTCACATGAAATCTTACGACAGTCCTGCTGATGGAAAGAGCTCATTTCAGGTACCATTTTATGCCTTTTAGTTATAGTCTAAGCTCTTCATGCTGCATACTAAAGCTATTACAGGTTTGGGGACCCAAATTTTCTTGTAGCCATTGTTGTACAGTTTACGCAAAAGTATTGTTCACTTAAAATCCTGTCATGTCTATCTCTTCTCTCTGTTTAGGCTCCATGTCAAACAGAAGAAACTTTCATCTGAACTGTAAAATTAATCAAGATCCCGCACAAGGATAAGTTTTTTTCTGAATGTAAAAATTGCCATTTGTGTTTTAGTTTTGTAATAAATCTCCAATATGTTAAAATTACTGATAAAAATGGTGGTCCTAAGTAAACCAGTTTCAAAAAATACTAAGTTGGTATAAATGTTAGTTCTTGTAGCTATAATTACTATGTTCATCATACTTGATTTTGATTTCTCAGGTAGAAATGTCAGAGATTCGGTCAATTATTTCTGCAGCCAGTGAAAGAAGCCTTGTTCTTGTAGATGAAATTTGCCGAGGAACAGAAACAGCAAAAGGGACTTGTATTGCTGGTAGTATAATTGAACTTCTTGATAAAATTGGTTGCCTGGGTATTGTATCCACTCATTTGCACGGAATATTTAGTTTGCCACTTAACACAAAGAACACAGTATACAAAGCAATGGGAACTGTACATGTTGATGGCCAAACAAAACCAACCTGGAAATTGATGGATGGGATTTGTAGAGAAAGCCTTGCATTCGAAACAGCTAAGAGGGAGGGTATTCCTGAAACAATAATACAAAGAGCTGAAGAGTTGTATCATTCAGTTTATGCAAAAGAGGTGTTTCCGGGAAAAGATGACACTAAACTAGAACAGTCATGCTCTAATACAAGTTTTAATGTTTCTGACGGGTCCAATATTCAGTTGAATAGTAGTAATGGCAAAGCAGCCCAGAGGAATAGATTAACAAACCAAATGGAAATTTTACAGAAGGAAGTCGAGAGTGCAGTCACTGAAATATGCCAAAAGAAGCTGATAGAGCTCTACAATAAGGAAAAAGCATCGGAACTTTCAGAGATACGTTGTGTTCCGATCGGTGCCAGGGAACAACCACCTCCATCAACTATAGGTGTTTCATGTGTTTATGTGATGCTCAGCCCCAATAACAAAATATATGTAGGACAGGTATTATTCTTTTCTTATTAATTTTCTTTTTTACAGAGCTAAGTTTGAGTTCTTTCTCAAAGGAGTTGTTAACAGATCTACTTATAAGATAATACACATAATCCTATGGTGATATGGAGTGGTTTAGTTGTTGGTAGAAAATTGGTCTTATTTTATTGAATCCATTCATTTGAATGTTTCAGTTTTTATCATCATATTACTAATAGTTGGCTACGCTAAAATGTGGAAAGTGTTCCTCTTGACTATTAATGTAGACTGATGATCTAGAAGGCCGAGTTCGTGCGCACCGCTTGAAAGAAGGAATGCAGAAAATCAGTTTCCTTTATTTCACAGTTCCAGGGAAGAGCCTGGCTTGCCAACTGGAGACTCTTCTGATCAACCAGCTGCCTAATCGAGGATTCCAGCTGACCAACATAGCTGATGGTAAACACAGGAATTTTGGCACAGCGAATCTTGCCTTGGAAAGTGCGAGCGTTTGTTAATGAAACTAATGTCTAAATCTCCCCCATTTTGTTCAAGATTCATTCACTAGTTAGAGTGGAAAAGAAATGGATTCTGCTTCAATGACATGTATATGTATGAAGGTATTCTAATGGCAGAAAAGGGGAATACCAAATTGAACCGGCTGTGGCTGCAGCAATTTTGTTTTTGTTGGCTGCTACTCCACTGTATCTATTCATCTACTTGAAATCTTTTGTTGATCGAAATCTGTATTAATATCATCTCCATTTTGCCTCACGTTTACATGCTATTTTGTTTCTTATTTATTGTGTTTCCAATTAGTTGAAGGTTGAGTTTGATAAATAGCAGTAAACTTGTATAAAATTGAACCTGAAGCCAAAAAAGAAAAGAAAAACACTCATGTGAAATTATTGTATCCGTGTCAAAGGGCATGAAATTGATCTCCAAACTTGCATTTGAATGTCCATTAGCTGTTGGAAAATATCATAAAAGATGTATAGGTCCCATAAGGTGCGCATAAGGTGAGATTATTATTTTTTCCATTAAAAAGAAAAAGGTGAGATTAAGTTCTGTGGTTTTTCTTAAAATTACAAATATTTAAGCACATTTGCTCTCACATAGTTGCATGAAGGTGGCTTTCAACTGTAATGGTGTTTAAATATGTGCATATTAATGTTATTTTTCTGTGTTTGTAATTGGAGAATATCATACATAGGAACTTGCTCCATAAACAAGAGAAAATGAACTAGACTTTAATTGAAACATCAGTAAATTAACCATCCCAATTAGCAAAGTTAATTAACCATCCCAATTAGCAAACTCTAATCAAATTTGTAATATTTGTATCAAGTCCACAAGTCATGAACCAGAGAGCAGGGTGACTACAAAAGTTACTATCTAAAAGTTGAAATCAAATCCATGCAGACTTTAATTAGTAATTTTTTTTTTTCTTTTTTTCTGTTTGTTATGCCAGAAGCCAGAAGTTTCTGTGAGTTTTGGTATTGAGAAAATAACCAGCATTTTGTCCCTTTTTCTGAACACCAACACAAGTGCACTGGCTGTGCTCGATCAAGAATTCTGCTGTGTCTGTTGTTATTCTCCCTCTCATTGATCCTCCAGAACGCCTATGTCTGCCATACAAAACATCTCATTTCATTGTTCATAAATAATTAACCATTTCAAAAAATATTCCTTTAAAAAAAAATCTCTCATAGAATTGAGGTTAATTAGACCCATTCCTAGTCTATTTAGGATTTTGAAATTGGGATTTTACCCACATTGAGAATCTTTTTTGTAGTTGATTCTGTTCCTTAATATCATTTCCATAGCTCTTATAATTGCATTAGAAAATGGCACAAAAAATTGAATCATTGGATCAAATTATTCAAAAAAAAAAAAGAAAAAAAAGAAAAAAGAAACCTATAATTAACTAGCATCTTCTTATAACAAAGAAAATGGAAAACAGAAAACAGAAAACCCACCCTAATATTGCAGTCGAAAAACTCCGCCGCTGTCCAATGACCAAAACATCAACCGCATGGACCTTGGTGAGTGCAAGAATGGCAGCTGCTTTGTCTTTCCCTTCCATGATAACCTTCTCGACACGAACACGAATGTTAGGCTGAGCAGCTTTGCATGCAATTTTCATTTCTTCAAGAAAATCCACATCCTCCATGCTTCTTTCCAATGGTGATGCATTATTATTGTTATTAATGGAAGATGTGCTAGACATGCTTGGTCTTCGAAGAAACGTCGAAAACGTGCTGATCCATGAATTTGGATTCTCAATATGAAGAAGAATCAATTCATCATGTTGAACAACTGCATGGGAAAGTGCATATTGTAGTGCCCCTGCTGATTCCCTGTTTGGTTCGGCTACCACCATGACTTTGCGTGAGCCTGAAGTTATGTTCCTGCCTTCCATGGGTCCGATATAATGGCGATTGATGATGATGATGATGGTGATGATGATATCGACCACCACCGCCACTTTCCTCCTCCTCCTCTGGTATTGCCACCAGAAACACCAGAGAAGGATTTGGGATGGAAAGTGTGGGAAAGTGAGATATAATGAGAGGTGGTCATTTTGTTTTTGATAATTTTTAAGTATTTGTTTTGGATAAAAAGGACAACTATATTAACAGCTTGTTTGCTTTGTTTTTGTGATTCATAAAATTGTTATTATTTGGATTTATTACTATGTTTGGGAATTTTTATGTTGAAAAGAATCTTCCTTGAGACTCGGTCAAACTTTCCACCATAACTTAAAACAGCGAAAGAAGCTTCTTTTTCACTTTTGCTTTGAAGGTATATATTATCGCATGAGTTTTTAATGGATTTTAATAACCAAAAAAAATCCAGCTATATAATGAATCAAACCTAATAAGAGTTCTAGAAACCCAATGACATTTTTAGTAAATCTAGAAGCCTAATGACTTGGAAGTGAGATATATAACCAAACCTGTTGATTGTAAGAAATTCAATTTTAGGCCAAAATTTTCTTTCTAATGTTGCTTTTGTATATTTAATTATTTGCAACAAATGCTTAAATTATGAGGTGCTTAATTAATCTTAAATAATAAAAAGGATTTTGCTATATAAATATAAATTTCAACAAATTTTAGCATCATCATTTTGTTTTTTTTTTTTTTTTGTTTTTTTTTTCTTCATTGCTCTTTCCTCCTTGAATCTTCCTTTTGCTTTGTCGTTTCCCTTTTTTCCCTACACCAAGGATTACATTGTCCCCCAAATGAATGTCTGAACTCGAGTGCTTGAAATTTTGGCAGATAAATATAAATGTCAAAACAAGATAAGTTTAAAACTAATAGTAAATCCATTTAGATGGCGAAAATTAAAGAGAAATGAAATTCACAATAAACCCCATTATTTCATTCATTTATGGCAAACGATATTCATAACTTTCTGCGGAATAAGTTATCTGATTTTACAAAAGGTGCTCCAACTAACAAGTTAGACTTATGCTTCCACAAGAATGGGAAAAAATAATCATTATGCTTTCCAGCACCATGAGGTTTTAAAGTAATCGACTCCACTCTTTAACATATGGGACAGCTTTTCCATAGCCCTAAGTGAAGATAATGCATCATTTAGCTAGACCAAAAGAAAGATTGAATTTTTTTCATGAAACTTTGAAGAACTTTGGCCTGACCAGAAAATATGTGTACCCAAGCACATTCCAATGCCTCCGTGTGCAAGAGAATGAGGTTCTGTCTATCTACAGATTTTGTTTCTCCTGGCATTTAATTAGGAACTCTTGGCATTTAATTTCTCTAAAAGGATCTTGTTTAGAAGCCCTGGATTTGCTTTTCCTTTAGATGCTTTCATAACCTGCAAAAAGCCAATGTTTTATTATCATCCAACTCAAGCGTGAAGATCATTTAACAGTATGATCACAACAGAAGAGGGAAGGGAAAAGCTAAAGATGAGCTAAAAACTTTTACCTGGCCAGCAAAATAACCTTGCAGCTTTGTTTTGCCTCCGCGATATTGCTCCAGCTGCTTTGGATTGTCTAAGAGCACCTTGTCAACCATTTTCTCAATCTCAGCAGGATCTATTATCTGTCATATTCAAGACAATTTAAGTATTTATATGATGTGTCTCATGCCCCGTGAAAAAACTACCTTCCGCTTTCATTACCAATTAGAAATTTCCACATAGATTTGTCAACATAGGTATATTTCCCTTCTCTTTAGCTTGATAAATCAAATAGGATCCTCGAATATAAAGGCAGCAAGACACATTAGTTCTTTTATCCAGGCAAACTACATTCACCAGTAGACCATGTGTAACTTAATTACAGGGTTGAATGCACAAGTAACTCGTGATTAGGCATCTCACAGACAAATTTCGATAATATGGTAAGACTGGAAATTAAAAGTGCTAGACTATGCAAGACTATCAATTAGAATTTTTATCTCTATAATCAGTTTGAATAACTTGCCTGAACCAAATCCTTTTCTTCTATGATTCCCTTGACAGTTCCACCTTTGGCCAATAGCTCAAACAATATCTGCAAATCATTCAGGGATAAATTTAGAAATAAACAGAAACATAAACTGTCAAAAAGGACAAAATTATCTGCCACAGGAAAAAAAAATATTTTAAGTGCTTTCTTTCTTCCTATCTGTAAATGAATTAAGACAGTAGTACACCCCAGAAAGACATTTTTCAGACACAAAACCCATCAACAAATGTCTGAGTGGCCCATCTACGTAGCACTGGCATCAAATTACTTGGGTAGTGTTACTATTTTGATAAATCCCCAGTGCTTATAATGCACGAATATATATAGAAAGAAACTTTTTATAATGATAAATTGTTGAAGAGGAGAGCTAGCTTTTTAAGTCCTTAGGGTCAAATGAGAAACAAAAAGACAGAGAAGATTTGGGAAAAGTTATAGACTAGTGAACCAATCACATCCAAACACTATAGATACAATATTCAATTCAATGAAACAACTGAGAATATGAAGGTAGCATACTGAATATGTAATAAGCATTTAACAAGTAAATGTCTACCTCTTTTCCAATTTTCCCACTAATAGTACCAGCTTTTATTGAAGCTATCAACTCAGCCAACTCCTGAGGTGTCAGCTTAATCTCATCAATAGTCAACTTTTCATTTTTCATATAGGCAGCAATATCACCCATAATCCAGTTGGCAGCCAATTTCACATCTGCTCCCTTTGCAATGGTAGCATCAAAATACTTCGCAACCTAAACATTCATTTATCAACAGCCAATTTCAGACCATTTAGTCTAACATGCTACTGAAACATTATAATGCAGTTATTATTTGAATATCAAGGTATATGCTTGGATGTCTCTTTGGAGTGAGATTTAAGTAAATGCCTGAAAGCACAACATTAGAGGATCGATATTCATGAAACAAGTCAACACTGGAACAGATGTCATGAGATTCCAATAGGCTTAAAATGTACAGCTAAGGTTCCTTTATATCTTTGCTATCTGCTCATAATCATTCAGTTAAATGCATTTGGATTATAAAAGGACCGCGGATGCATAATGCTGTATTGAGGATTAACATTTATCTTTAGGGCTCAAACCATAACTTAGCTTTTTAATATTTTGTTAACTACTGTTATGAATCTCATCATACCAAATATGAATCCAGAAACCAGTTTTCTCTTTTTCTAGGTTTAACTTACAAATTCTCGAACATGATACTTACTGGAGTCCTAAATGCCAATAAAATTAGGATGTTAATATAGAGTACTTACATTAATGTCATTCGCAAGGAAAAGAACATCCTGCATGCTTAGACCCATTTTCTCGTACCTCCGGCGCTTTATTTCTGGAAGTTCAGGCAGTGAATTATGAATATCCTTAACATATTCATCAGTGAGGATAACTCCTGGAAGGTCTGGCTCTGGGAAATATCGGTAATCAGCTAGTCCTTCCTTTTTCCTCATTGTAACTGTTTTCTGAGAAACACATCCAATGGTTAATGGATTATTTCACAGAAATAAAGAGACCATATGTAATATATATCTTGAAATCATTAAAGTAGCAGGCAGTAGCAACCACCTGAGCACCTTCTTCCCATAGACGAGTTTCCTGTACAATTTGATCACCTTGGCCTTGACTATGAAGTTGCACCTGCCTTGATATTTCAAAATCAATCGCCCTGCTCACCGAAGAAAATGAGTTCAAATTTTTTATCTCAACCTGCAAATGACACAGTGGGTCAGCCTGTATAATAATAATAAAAATAATAATAATAACAATAATAACCCTCATTGTGAAGTTCCTACAAAAGTTTGCACCAAAATTTTTAGGTACATTAAAAGCACAAATTCTTCCCTTCTTTTACTGACACGTTAGCCTCAGTCTGTCCCTATGACTGAGATCTCAACTGTACTATATTATACCTGTGGCAAAATGTTACTGCAAATTACCTAGGATAACAAACTTAACATGAACAGCATAAAATATCTCCAGCACAAGCTTCAGCAAAAATCTGATGACTTCCAATTAAACAGAACATTTCCTAAATCATATTTCTAGCTTCTTCTTTTTCAATTTTTTAGGTATGTAACTCCTAAATTTTAATTTAGAGAGAGAGAGAGAGAGAGAGAGAGAGAGACCTTTGTCCCAAACTGTGATTGACCAATTGGTCGAATTGAGATATTCACATCACAGCGAAGTGAACCCTCTTGCATATTGCCATTACCAACTCCCAAATACCTAACTAACCGTTGTAATTCTGCAGCATATTCTGCAGCCTCAATCCCATTTCTCATATCAGGTTCAGAAACAATTTCAAGCAAGGGCACCCCTGCTCTATTTAAATCAACCTGCAGGTAAAAACAAACTATGTCAAGAAGTAGACAGAATAAAACACCAATAAGTATTCTCATCCAAATCACAACGATAAGGAATAAAGATGCGTCATTTTTACAATTAGGCTCTGTCTTTGTTTCATGAAAATTTCTTGCTTATTGGACATAGTTTCTTCAAAAATGCTTAGTTTACTGTTTGAACAAAGAGAATTATTGACAATGTTTGATTGTTGAAATTGGTGAACGATGCAAAAAATGTCTTCTGCCTTGTTAAGGCAGAAGCGGTTTTTCACCCTCCAGAAAAAAAAACAAATGAATATGGTAGAGAAAACAATAAGCATAAAAGTTCTAGAGCAAAACAAATTAAGAAAAGTAGTTTCCTGTGAGTAGCTTCCACTATCCGAATGAAGCAGCTTCCCTGCATCCTCTTCCATGTGAACCCTTGTAATGCCAAACCTCCTATGCCCACCACCAAACTCCACAGGAAGATCCAAGTCAATGAAGCCTCCAGTTGCAATTGGAATATCAAACTGAGATATTTGGTAGCCCTTAGGGAGGTCTGGGTAAAAGTACTGTTTCCTATCAAATTTAGAGTTTAAAGACAATTTACAATTGAGTGCAAGGCCCACTTTGATGGCACTATCGATGACCTTTGAGTTCAAAACTGGCAAAGCACCAGGCAGACCCATGCAAACGGGGCAGACACTGGTGTTTGGTGGAGATCCATAATTATACGGACAGTTGCAGAAAGCTTTGGTGAGAGTGGAGAGCTGTACATGAGTTTCTATGCCGATAATTGCTTCATAATCCTTTAAGATTTTATCAAGTGTTTTGATAGCAGGGTGTGATGAAACTTTGACATTGGACGTTTGCTTTTCTTGTGTGGCTGTCTGGGAATGTTTACCTTTTATTGTGCAATAGAAAATCCCATTCTTTCTTCTGAATAACGTAGTTGGATGGAGACAAAAAGGGAAAGATTGCAAGCTTCTAAAAACCGTGGAGGCCATCTTAGTCGCTAATTGATTCAAGAGTACGTCAAACTTTAAGAGGGCCAAATCTACAAAACATTAATAAACCATAAGGCAGGTAGAAAAGGGATTGGGAACTAAATTGATGATTACTTCATTCCATTTTGATAAAACACTCTACTGCTGACAGCATGTTCTAACACAAATTAATCTAAACATTAACATTCAGATTACAGCAAAAACAATTTAACTTTTTTTTATGGGTTATTATGTATCTCACACCAAGAGATATATATAAGTTCAGCAAAATCTGCATTGTTTCACTGCAGAACCATACCTCAAAATCATCTCCAAATGAAATCAAACAGACTTAAAATCCATACAAAAACAAACCCATTACAATATCGATCTTCCAACTGTTTTCAGTGCCAACTGCTAAAATTCGTAACCCAAATAAACAGACTTTAAAATCCATAAACCCAATCAAACAGAGTTAACATCTCCTCTACTTTTTTCAGTGGCAATTGTTTAAGTTGGAACTAAAGATAGTTAAACCCATTTAACACAAGCAGATGGTGAACGTATACAAGGCCAATACAGCAACCTTCATTGGAAAAAAAAAAAAAAAAAAAAAAAAAAAAAAAAAAAAAAAAAGGCAAAATGATTGCCTACTGAAGCAAAGGAATAAACTTTTTGACATGTAAAACACAAAGAAAGAAACTTCACACAAATGTTTTACAGAGAAAGCATTGATATGTATTCTACAGTTTAAAAAAAAAAAAAAAAAAAAAGAATACAAAAGTGTGGATAAAAAAGAGAATGAATGGAGCTCTTGTCACCTGCTCAAATGGTTGAAAGAGAAAGACCCATGAAGAGGCTTTCTAAAAGCCTACTAATAATGGCTTCAATTGGCCAGGAGGAACATTATCCCAGATAAACTGAACTTGGCTCCAATGTCTTCGCCCATCTTGCACCTCTTCTAACTCGTAGTCGATGAAATAAAAGTAAACTCATTTTAAAATGTTTACTTTTTAAAATGAAATACTAAATTCTGCATCATAGAGTGGTGGGCGTGCCGGAGTGGTTATCGGGCATGACTAGAAATCATGTGGGCTCTGCCCGCGCAGGTTCGAATCCTGCCGCTCACGTTTTTATTTCTTCTTTTTTTTTTTTTTTTTTTGAAAATGCAAAATTGTAAATTATGGAAGAACATATGGTAAAATTGTAATTAACTTTTTTTACTGTTATTTTTTTTTTTTCCACCCATCATAATCATAACATTAAATGAATGCAATTGTTAGGCAAAAATCCATTGTTACATTTTCCAATTCCATTAATATTAGTCAATAATTTTTTACAAACCAAAATTATTAAATCTATTTAAAGGTACACATTATGTAAAACAAAGCAGTATTCACCAAAACTAAAGCATGTTAAAAGCTTAAGTCCAATCCAAGTTTCAATATGTTCAATGAAAAACCAGTAGACAAACAAAATAATTATGAAAACTAAGAGTTTTTTTTTTTTTTTTTGGGGGGTTCTGATTATTGACCAGAAAGAATAAAAATAAAAAATAGAGAATCTATAATTCTATACATGGTAGGCTGGTACTTTTATTTTGTCAAAACATAGTTGACTTAATAGTTGGCTAGTAATATGGTGGGGTCCACCGTCCATGGGTGACAAGTTTCGGAATCATGGTTTGGTCGCGCCGGTAATGGTGGTGGATTGGCGCACTTTGGTCTTCTTCATTCTTGGGCTCTCTTTCTTCTTTATGTCTCTTGGTGGTGGGTTTGAAAGAATTTCTTTCACTTGAAATCTTTACCAAAAAAGAAAATGGAGGGATATCAACAAGCATGGAGGCCAAGGTTGTCCTTCAAGAACGCCACCATATTGGTCTGTTTGATGAACCTCATCACTGTCCTTCTCTTGCTTCAGGGTTTTCTTTCTTCTTCTTCTTCTTCTTCTTCCCGCTCCAAATTTTCATCCTCTGAGTTCAATTCAGGCTCGTTTCTCTCTCTCTCTCTCTCTCTCTCTCTCTCTGCTGATAGATTCTCTCAATTTGAACGTTGATTTGGGCTTTTTGGGTTTTTCTGAATATTTGCAATTTTTTGGTGCTGAACCATGTTTTAGATTTCTCCTTTTTTTCTAATCTTATGGCTAATTTTATTGAGAAAGAATTGTGGGTTTTTTTTATTGGATGTTTACCGATTTGCTTTTAAGCTGCGATTTTGAGTTTCATGTGGAAATGAGTTTTATTTCCATTGGTTTGAATTGAAAAATATTGGTTTCCATTGTCGTTGGATCATATGGTCCTAATTATAGCTTTTTATCTTGTGGCAAATGGTGAATCTCTGTCTTTAATAGTGTAATAAGAAGGTTTAGAATATGACTTTAACTATCATTTATGGTTGAGAGCTCTGGAAGTGAGGGAAACTTGTTACTTCGGTTCATTAGATTTATAGTCGTTGGCATAATTGTTTTTCATATTACTTAATTTGAATCAACATACGTCAAGAATTTCATAACTATAACAAACAAATTGAAATAGCATTTTCTAACTGCTATTCCAAGTTTGTCACTCATGAATGTGATTTCATCAATAGAATTTGCAAAAACGTGGATTGTTTTTCTCAAACATTTATCGTAGCAAAGACACTAACAGGTTAATGGTGATTTCGGTCTTTTTGAAAGTCCATACAATCAAGTTGTGATCTCCAACAAGTGAATTGCTGAATTGGGAAGAGGGCTTCTTGAGGATGTGGAGTCGTACGCTTTTTATAAAATAGACATGGCTTCCCTGATAGGGAAATCAGCACCAAGTTCCTGACTTGGGATTGAACTTCCCCTCAGGGTTATCTACCCATTCTAGTCCTTAGGGTCTGTTCCTGAAGATTGATGTAGAAGAAAAACCCATGGTTAAAACCTTAAATACATGACTACAACACTATGAGTATGTTGACTGAGGAAGGTACTGGAAATGGTAACTTGCATAAGAATTATATGGCCTGCTACCAGGAAAGATGATTGTTATGCCCAAATATGCGGATCAGGATTCAGGCTCATCATCCAATGGATGTAGAATTTGTAATTGGCATCTTATTCGTGTAGGTTCCATAGGGTTTCCTCATTTCTACTTAACAATGTGCAGATGTGCAGAAATTAGTTTCTCTGCTAGCGAAGCTCTTTGTGATTCTTCTTCCATCTTACAAAATGATGATCTGAATATACTTATTTAATTTGGCACTATAATCAACTTTAATTTATTTATCATCCAGTATGACTTTCAAAATTAAGCTGTTCTTCATCTGGTATACCGTATACTACTCATTTTCATTACAGTCTATATTTGATTTTGTTGTGCTCCATAATCCTTTATCTTTATCTGCATCTCACTCTCTGAGCATTGGACTTGCTAACTAGGATACAGTAAAATTTCAAACTGCAGTTCAATTAAGGTACATCAGGGAATCTGAAGAGATCCGTCTTGCTATGCAACCCTTGGAACTGATAAAAAGGGTATGACATCATCATGAAAATTTGTGCTCTTTAAATTGTGGTTAAATTCTGGCTTGTTCAATGCTAATGAAGTGCTTCATATGAAAGCATGGTGCATCTATTTGTATTGTATTTCATGTTCCTTCTTGTAAAATTAGTGGTTTAACATGTGAAAGATGATGATTTTAATGCATTTTGTGCTGATGCTAATTTTTTCATGCTTTTCTAGGTGAAGGAAATTCAGAAAGAAGCATACGCAGAACCAGAAAGAGTCCAAGAGAAAGATGTAAAGCAGACCGCTGCTGCTGGTCTTTCAAAAAGGCTAAAGGATTTGCGCTCCCTTAATGATGCTGCAAGTTTGAAAGGTATCTCTCAGTGACCTTCACCCACCACCTGTCCTTGTGTCTTTTGAGTGTTTACCACAATAAGGATACTATAAAAGCGCAGTTTAAATCTTCTGGCATTCTGCATTAAATCTTCTGGCATTCTGCATTATTCATACCGTCAGTTATGTTTCACTTTATGTGCTTTGGAAGGCATGTAATAATGTCCTATTTCTCGTAGTAAGTTAAATTTTAATGCTTGTTACTGCTTTATTTATGAATCTGTATTATGGTTTTGGATTGGTTGTTACATTTCCATGCTTTGGCTATGATTGGTTGTTACATTTCCACTTTGTGTAACAAGTTATAGTTTTTTTATTACCTTTAATGAGTTTAAATAAACATCTTTACGTTTGTCTTTGATTGGCATGCAATATCGCACATTCCACTATTCATTATAGCATATGAAATTTCCACTGAGCTTGGTGCACTTTACCATTTACCCTTTTCTTGTATGCATTTATCCTAATCCGTGTTAATGAATATTCTGCAATCTGTTATTCTTTTCATTAAAAGAAACACAATAGTTTACCTCTCTCCTCTCTCCTCTCTCCCTGTTCAATATCATTTATATGTTTGAATTGTTTTCAGCTCTGGAGGAGTGGCGGAAACGGAAGATGGAACGAGATAGACTGCGGCAACTTGAGAAAAATGGTACCGCCATATCTCAATCTTGAAAGGATTATCACAACCAGCTTACTGATTATGCTGGTACTTTGATATTGGGTGATTTGGCAATTCTTGTTGACAACAAAATATCAAGTTGTATGGAATTGTTATACGTGTATATATAAATATATCACAAAAAAATTTCCATAAACACAGTTTCTTGTAACCCCTGAAACATTTTCTTTTTCTAATTAAAGGGCGGACTTCAATCATCCCTGCTTGTATGGGTTTTCCCTCCCCGACCTACCTGGATTAGCTTGCCATCAGATTGTTATTTGTTATACCATATTGCATTTAACGTTGTTATTTCAACTATTACTTTGCAATGAATCCAAAAATTATGAGGCCGTTTTGAAGTGCCATGGGTGACGCATTAGGGGATTTCATGTAGCAACCAACATGATTCAGAAAACAAAACAGCTGCCGCTGCTGTGAGCATTTCAATTTCTTCATCAATAAATCATTTCAAAATCTGTCACGTCGCTTTGTGATAGTCAGAGTTTATACATTTCTATTCACCAAAAATGAGAGTTTCTACATTTCTTTGTTAAAACAATACCAACCAAAAAACAAAAAACAAAACAAATCAACTGAATTCTGCCAATTTTATCGTTTTTCCGATTAGTGTTCCATCACAAAAGGATTCACTTCAAGAGGATACCTTTAAGCAACTATAAGCACTCTGTTATGGGGGTGCATTGGTGTATTCGGCAAAGATGAAGAGCCTTGCTTCTTGATTACCTGAAATCCTGAATAATCATCATCCACATTGAAAAAATTATGACAAAGAAAGGAACAAAAGAAATTATCTTTATCCAAACAGGCGTGGATATAGTAACTGATACAACAGTTCCTGTACAAGCTTCTCCAGATTTTCGAATTCATATGTACAAGCTACAGCTAGGCTAGAAGTACAAGAAGTTCATACAGTTAATTCTTACATGCTTAGAAAGGCTCATGAAGACCAGTCTCCTTGGAATTGGATGTTCATATGCAGTCTCCTGACAGTCCATAAACAGTTTATACCATCTAAAATTGTCAGAGAAATGCATCAAAACGAACCCTATGAACACATTCTTAGTCAAAGTCATTCCTTTTCCATTTTTCTTCTTCACTGCTTGGGCAGTCCTTTGAGCCAATAAGATAGATATAACCTCTGACTGTACGCAAGGCGATAATTTTGATAGAAGAGTTCACATTTCAAGGTGTAATATGTTTCCAACAAAAAGTAGACTAGAGCAAAAACTCCGGAAAGCCCGGTCAAAACTCTTCATACATATAGTTTGATCTCAATCTGCAAAAGATAAATAAGAACAAATGATCACGGGGTTTTCTTATCCAATTAAAAGCAAAATTAACACCACAAGAATTATTCAAAATTTCTGTAATTGTGGTATGTCATGAGAAAAAGCTTCACATATTTTTCCGGATATGCTCACGTTGATGTGATAAAACAGAACAGGAAAGCAAACTTCTAAAGTTTATGTAAGGCTGGAACCAAGCTGCTGAATTAGTTTAACTAACCCATGCATCTCTTCCTATTCCAAAACAGAAAAAATATCTCCCCATGAATGCTAAAATTTCTGAATGCTCCGACTTGCAATAGATGCATCCACCTTGACACTGTACTAGAAAAAATAATTATGAATAATTATGCAGCTGAACATGTTGTCTGTGCATGCATGCTAAAATACTAAAGCAAGTTGCTCATAACACCAATATAAAAAAAGCAAATCCATCAAGCACTTTCAGCAGAGAGGTCAACAAGAACAGATATAAGGCCCTGTTTAGGACAGTAAAAGCTTCTGCTTCTGCGGAAAAGCTTCCTAAGAAGCTACTCTTCACTGGCTATGGTTAGAAGCTCTTTTGAAGGCCTAAACACTTCCCAAAAACTGCCCAAACACTTCCAGAAAATGCTTTCGAGCCTTAAAAGCCAGAAGCAGCTTCTTAGAAGCTATGCCAAACAGGACCTAAAGACATCTTTGCAAAGCATAACAAGAAAATTCTCACAGTGAAAACTGTCAATATAAAATTCTCCAGCAATAGTAACTCCTTCACAGATGGCAGCAGCTGTGTGTCACCTAGGAACTTCAGACAAAACCAATTTTAAGTTTATAGTGCTTCATACACTGTCTATAATATCAGATTACCTCCCAAGCTATAGGCCAATTAAGAAAACCAAAAAGTGATCCCCCAGTAAAAATACTATAAAGAATAAAAAGGATAAACACAAAAAATACATCAATAATATATGTAGCACTAGCATCACCAACAACAGAACACTCACTTTTGATCAAACATCTGAACAAATGTCGCAAACTGGGTTCACCCTAAAGGAAAGACGATAGTATCAAGTTAAGAGCTAAGCTTAAAGCGACATTTATACTTGATCATGAACATAGAACCAACAATTAAATCCATATTAATGTTGCAGATAAAAGTAATTAAATCTGCATAAATGTTGCATATATGTCTATGCCATTTCCACAAAGGAACACTCACAATGTAAGGCAATCAACCTTGGAAAACAACATCTATCTTGAAATCAACTTGTATACTTCCTCAACCTACTAAAGTATTGAATTAATACCTACTTTCCAAAGCAAGGCATAGAGCTGTGCACTGAATGAATGAATTTACTGTAAGTCCAAAATATTAGAACATAGTTGCTTAATGGAAATGGAGATATGCTTTCTGAGTGTCATGTGAGTCGAACTTCCTTGGATTTATTTTCCCAAAAGGGAAAATAAAAAGAAAATAAATAAATAATTCAGCCAATTAAATGAGTTGGATGTTTGAATAAGCAAATAAACTCAAAGATCGGCATTCTTAATGGCCTGCCAAATAAACATGCTACATTTAAAGCTGTGACGTCTGACTAGAAACATGCCCTAAATACCAGATAGGTGATATAACTCTGGATACTATTATCTAAATCACTGCACGTGGTCGACTATTCAAATACATCCCGTCAATATGGAGACAGAGAGGAAACAGACGAGAAGATTATGTTCCCTCACCCTTTCGTTTATTTCTTTCTGTTCCTCTCCATTACTCTGACGTGAGCCCTCCTTTTTGACTTCCTTATAATCTTCTTTGTTCCAATTCCCATGGAAGAATATAAGAAGGCTCACATATAGTTGTCAAAATGTGTACATAAAATATATCATTTTGTGAAAAAGCATATTGTGGATCATAACGTATCACGTACAGTATGATATGCTTTTTTAACTGTAATATGCTACATATATACACATATCTGTTGTGTGTCTGTGTGTCTGTGTGTCTGTGTGTCTGTGTGTATTTGTCATCTATATTTGTAGGTGTTTATTGTATTCCCAAAAAAATCGTTTTGCCAGTTCTTTTATGATATACATCTTAAAAATTGACTTACGCCTTACCCTGATGTTACTCTACCACTGAGTTAAAAAGGGTCCATTTACTTCAATTCCTAAATAAGCCACTAGATACTATGAGTTTAATGTACATACTTATTATATTTTATATACTTACCACTAGATACTATGAGTTTAATGTACATACTTATTATATTTTATATACTTCTATAGACATATCGTATACATTTATACATTATAGTCTAGATAAAAGCATCAATCATTAAGATAAACTAGGAACATTATTTCTAGATTGCAAAAGTCCAAAAAACTTCCTAAACAACTAAATGTTCATTTTTCAGTCATTAATTTCATCTTTAATGGCATCATAATATTCATCCTTCAATGCCAAGAAACTTTCGCTACCTAATTTTTACAAAACAATATAATCAGTCTGCTTTACACAAAAGACATTGTTTGGATAAAATTAAATCACAACTTATTGTCACAAAAAATATCATTTATTGAACGATATGTTCCAATTTTCGGTACACAAAAGATACAAATCATTTTCAGTCTGTAACAATGCAGTATTGTATTGTGTATCATCTGAAACTAACAACTATCTGCTCACAAAATATGGCTGTTGAAGCTTTGTGGGTGGGCATTAATAGGCTCCCAGTGCAAGGCAACTATAACCATCATCAATTTTTCCTTGCCAAAATTTTCCCCTTTCCCTTTTTACAGTCTGCAGTATCATTTAAGACATTGGGAAAGGTAGAACTGTTGGGTGAGCCAAATCTATAGAATGTATTTTGGAGTTTCAAACAGGAGACTTGCCGCATAGATTCAATTGGCCCATCTTCAAACACAATGAACAAGGAAGAACAGTGAGTGACGTAGTGAACATAATATTTTGCTTTATCTCCTAATTGGTTATCCTTTGCAAGAAGAATGGAGAATCTCCAAGTTTGTTTTTGGAGAGTGACACAGTGCTTGGGCAGTGGAGTAGATTGTTTTTCTTCACAGAGGTAGAATGGGATGTACCTCAATCAGGCTTCCAAATTTTTATCTTCATTTTGGATGTCTAGGAAGGAAAAAAAAGGTGCAAAATACCATAGAAGATGGTAGTGCCTAATAGTGAGAAACAAGGACTGAAAGAAATGCTGGAATTTTTAGAAGATATAGAAAGCGTATTAGCTTCTCGGTGGGCACCGTTTTCGCCCATATTTGTGGGGTATTCTTGAGATTATTCTGAGGGAGGGAAAGTTGCTGTCTAAGGATTAGGATGCTTCTATTAAGCATGTTTTTTTTTTTTTTTTTTTTTTTAATGCTTTTGTGCTTGTGTGTTAAGTTGAACAGCTAGTCCACTTTTGCTGCCTGGTAAACTTTTAAATGGAATTTTCTTTCTTATCAAAAGAGAGAAAATTTGGAGGCCCATTGAGATCAAGAGAGAGAACAGCCGAAGTTTAGAAAGATCACATCGACACAGCTTCAAACAGAAACAAAATGGCGAATACACAGAGCAACATCAAGATGCAAAAAAGAGACAGAAGAAAGAGACTCGCATCTAAGACTACTAAAAGGAAAACCAGCTCATTGCTCAGAGTTGATGTTATCTACTGGCTATGGAAACATCAAGAACTGAAATAACATCCGTATGTCCGGATTAGAGAATTTATAGTAAGTGTGTAAATTTGGCATATCGGTATCATATAAAACTTGTTTCCATGGTTCTGCTGCCTCATCATCTCATACAGTACAACTCAAGTAAATGACCTCAAAAAACAGAACAACTCGGTGCCCTGACAGTATTTAGATTGAAAACCAATCAAAGGATTATGCTAGAGGAAGTACAAATGACAGGCAAACATAAATAGAATAAACTTCGGAAATCAACCTAAGTTGCGGACAAAATTCTCAACAGAAACACACAAAAATTGGTGTCAAAATTTTAATGGTATTAGTATACCAATTTGGAAAATAATAAGACAATATCTAATAAAAATAATAAAATTATTCCAGAGATAGAAAGTTGAGTTTACCCGAGTGCATCATCTCTCCATAATTCTGCACCAATCAAAAATGCATCACGCCTTCAAAATTCTTCAGTTACAGATAGAAAGTTTAGCTGTCCATTCATCAGCCACCCCATAGTCAAGGCTAAGCTCCCTCAGAGGAGGGATATTCTCCATTGCAAACAGCATAAGGTGAGGGAACATCAAATTGTTGTGATCATATAACACATACTGCACCATAACATTAGGAGCTGAGCTGTGGCTAATATAACAGGCAACATTCCTCATCTTTGATACATCTATTGCAAAATCCAATGGAGGAATTGAGGGATAGGAGGGACGAACATAATCAGAGTATATTTGAGATAAATCCCCCCATTCTGCCCATCTATCAGAAAACCTATGTGGATAGATCAAGTTATCACCATTCATCGAAACAATTTGAGCTTGCTCCCTTGTGAGAACAACCCCAGTATACTCACATATAAAGGCACCAGCATGTATCAAGTCAAAGGACCTAACTCCCCAACCTGTTTCCCTGGACCTAAACACTTCCAGTCTATTCCTCGACCCTTTCTGTGACACACGATTCCGGCATTGCGGTGGACATCGGCAGAAGGGTCCGCATTCGAAAACTATAGGCTTCCCTCTCAAAAGCATCGCATTATGATCATAAGCAAACTGCCCTCCATTTTTCAAAGCACAAAAGCAATCATCAGAACAAGTTGAAGTGCAGTCACAACCTGTCCCATTCACCGACTGATGATAAGCAAACGGTGGGAAGACAGTGCTAACAAGATAGTCATAATACATAGGTTCCTTATCAGAATCGATGTCATTGAAAATCATAACAGGCATATTCTCCTTCTTCATCGAAATATCTAGACTAAGATAACCTCTTGGCCTCACCGACAATGGAGATGTCCTAAGGGTCTCAGCAAACCTAAGAATGGAGCTACCCATTTCACCTTGTCCCTCAATTCTCGAAAGCTTATACTTATAAACCCCAAAACCAGACTTTCCCACATCAAACCAACAATCAAGAATTCTATATAAACCATCATAAACATAAACTTTACTTGTAATACTTCCCTGGTATTTGATCCCTCTGATGACCCTCACTTCAATCCCATAATGCATACTCCTTTCAAGTGCAAGATTTCCACCTTCCAATTTCTGATGAACACATTGCCTAGAAAATTTGTCCTGCCCTCCATGACCTGTATAAATTATCACATCCCCAGCATCTTCATCGTCCTCATACCCACCAGAGACAATGACACTGGTTGCAATTGGCTCTCCATTGGAGCTCTGGCTCGCAGGAACATAGTCTATACCAGCTTGTGCCTGACCATGCAATCCCACAACGCACAATTCCATACGGAAGAAGAACAAATCGCCAATATAAACACCAGGAATGGAACCCACAATCCTCTTATCACGGTTAAGCCAAAGCCCACGGTCCCTCATTATCGATGAAGCTCTCAAATCGCCTCGCATTCGCTTCCCAAAACCAGGACCATGCGTTTTCTCGTCCTGGAGCACCATGAAAATCCTCAGGGAATCGTATATCATCCTCGTCCTCCTCACCACGTCTCGGAAACACCTTTGGTCCGCCACTGTGAGATCGCTGACCCGGACAAGCTCCGAGGAGCGAGGCTGGATCCTTCTCTTCGGAACCACCATTGTTGTAGACACCCCCTGGTTGCTGTTGTTGTTGTTGTCGTTGTTGTTGTTGTTGTTGTTGTTGTTGTTGTTGTCATTGTTGTTGTTGTTGTTGTTGTTGCTGCTTATGTTGCTGTTCTCCTCCGGAACAGGTACGATTGCTCGCGTATCCGGGTCCACAACTTCGACATCTTGGCCGCCATAGCCCTGAAACCTCTTGGCGAAAGCGGACCTGAAAAGCTCCGAAATCCGGTAGAATTCGGAATAGACATTGTCTTGGTCGGAGGAAATGGCGGAGGAGGCTTGGGAGGTGTCAGGGGTGGTACGGCTCTCCTTCTCCGAGTAAACAGTGAACTGGGTATTCGTCAAAGCGCTCGGTGAAGGAGTTGGGAACAATGTTTGGGGTTCTTGGTGGGTTTGGTGGGTCGCGTAGAATTCGTCCAAAAGCTCAGTCTTTGGTTCGATTTTGGGGATTTTCAAGGTTATGGTTTGTGGGGTTGAAGTGGTGGTGGTAGTGGTGGTATTGGTAGTGGTAGTGGTAGTGGCGGCCATAGATGATTCAGGAAGGAGATTAAGATCCTGAAATGGGACCAGAGAACCCATTTCACAATTTTTTCTTTTTACCCAAAAAGAAGCTTGATTCTTAGAGAAAAAACCATACAGCAGTAAGATTGGGTTAAAGAGTGTATCCTAGGATTTTGCAAAGAGATAAGAGGTTTGAAGGTGCTTTCATGGTGGATTTTTGTAGAACAATTGGAAGAGAGAGGAGGGAAGAGAGAGAGAGAGAGTAAGCAACAGAGCTGAGTTTTTTTTTTTTTTGGCTGCCTTTTGTTTGTTTTGTCAGAAAATCTGAAAGGACGAAAGTAAGAAATTGTATGTCTTTTGACGGTATTGTCCCTGAAATGCTGAGGTTTAGATCATTTACAGTTATCTTAGGACAATAATACCCTTATTCCAAACACGCGGAACTATGCTGACGTGTGAGGTAATATATTATTTGGTAAACTGGAATGTATAAACTATAAGGTATTTTACCACCTCATTAATAAATAAAGTTTTTTTGTTTTTTTTTTGTGAGTAAAAGTTTTTTTTTATTTGTGATTTTTTTTTCTTTTTTTGTTAGTCAACAAAATAAACTGATTACCCTTCACTTTGTGTAAAATTTTCGAAACCGTTTAGGGCTATTTAAACTCTATTTTTTTGATAAAAGACTATTTAAACTCTATTATTGTTATAAATTTCGGCAGTTTTGATATAGCAAAAGGATTATAAAAAAGAATTGTGATCATTTAAAAATTATGAAAATAATACAAATTTAATGGTTGTAAAAATTTTTCCTTTTTCATATTATTTTTGATATAACACTAGAATTATTTTCTATTTCTTTTAGAAAAGTAAATAAATACTATGAATCCATTAAATTTTTTTCCTCTCATAATTTTCAACAAAAAGTACAGATACATAGACATGATAATATTCTATTCCGTCCAAAAACAAGTAAGAATATTATATTAAAACCTATTATTTCAACAAATCATAAATTCTATTACTATTTGATAAATAAGTGTATCCAACTACAATTTTACTATAAAAAAAATATGTATATTAAATTATATATAAAACATTACAGATTATATGTTTATAGCAAATTTTTACACAAAGATGCATAAGTTATAAGTAACTGATTAAATGTCATAATTTATTGCGGAGGATGCATCTATTCAAAAGTCAATATGATAAATATATATATCTTTAGTTTCAAAATAATTTTTCGAATTATGTTTAACATACATATTTTATAATTTTGTAAAATTACGAACTATTAAATTATTGCGATAATATATTATGTATATAATTTTAAAAACTTTTTCAAACACGTTATATATAAATAGATATAAATGTCCAGAAAGATGATCAAATTGAACATAGAAGGGAGAAAAAGATAATATAAGACTTTAGCACATATCACTTTCTAATAAGACTTTAGTACATCATGACGTTGAACGAGAGGATATGTGCCAATTCCTATATATTTTCACACAATGAGAAAGTTTTATTATTATTATTTGGTTCATTTTACAATTAAGTTTGCGAGAACAATGTGACATATATGCGTACATAAATGTATTATTTTCTTTTTTAGGGAAATATGAATCTCTCTCTTAAGTTGATGTATATCTATCAATGCAAAAAAATAATAATAATTAAAAAAAAAAAGGCGGTAATAGCGAAAATTCATATGAGAAGTTTTATAATGTTTTCTTTCAATCAGAATTGATGTGGTAGAAACATGTTGGGGGAGATATTAAAAGGTATACATATTTTTATGATAAATGTCAATAATAATATTAAATTTTAACATCCGCTATCTCTAATTGATAGTATATATTAAAAATAATATTATCAAATTATAAACATTATTAATTGATAATAAAACTCATTTTCATTAATCAAAAAGTAAAATTATAATGATTTAAGTATTAAATAAAAATGAAACCCACAAATTTTATTATAATAAGGCTCGCTGTTAAAGTTTGTCCACTATAAATTAGATGTCAAATTTTCAAATTCGTTTTTTTTTTTTTTTCAAAGTAAGAGATTAACATGTCAAATTAAGTAGGCCAGATAAATAAAAATAATTAAATAAATATAAAATTATTGAATAACTTTGATATCTACGTTATCATACCTTTTTATTTAAAATATTTTTCAAAATATCAATTATATTCTTTCAATATATATATATATATATATATACATATGCTCTATTATTGTGTTATGGTTTTTTGGTCAACTTTACGTGAATTGGTTTATCATGTACATTTCTTTTGGCAATCTTTTTTTTTTTGAAAGAGAAAATTACAAAATACTCCATTGGAGTTTTATCAAAGTTTTAATTTGGATCCTAAACTTCTTATTAAAGCAATTTACTTCCTAAACTTCGACGTAATATGGATTTATTCCTTTTTAAAAGCATCTTAATGAATAGATATAGTAACAAAATAACTATTTTATAAAATTTGTTTTTGTTGTGTTTGATAAATTTTCAAATTCGAGGATAGCTATTCCAAATGAATAAACATATTTTTATTTTAAGAATAACTATTACCTTTGAAAACTTCATAACCATTATTCATTTATTCAAATTTAGATAATTTTAAATATAGCTTTGTCATAATTGTACTAAATTTAAATTTATATGGATTTTCATATAATAAAAATACATAAATAAATATAAAACTCAAATTATTTTTTAAATTTTTTTACCTGATTTGAAAAGTTTTGAAAAAAAAATAGAAAATGCTAAACCTTGAATTTAATTTAATATTATTATTAAATATATAAATAGAAATGATCATTCATTTGTTTTTTTATTTCCACGAATAATTATTTTAGTTTTAATAAAAATAGTTATTTTGTATATCAAAAGTATTCTTAATTTTTTTTATATAATTGGTAGAAATTGAATTATGCAACTTCAATAATATTCTATAAAATAATTTTGATAAATTAGTTTCCTAAAATGAAAATAGTAAATTGGATTTCATATTTTTAGAATTTAAGAACAATGTCTAACAAAGAATTTAAAAATAATTTATGAGAATAAAAATTTAAAATTGTATTTATTAAATGTTAAACATAGTGTGTGTGTATATATATATATATATGAAAAACCAAAAAAAAAAAAAAAAACTTTGTTATTGAAAACAATAACGTTATCTATATATATATATTTTTTAATACACGTTAAACTGTTTTAATATAATAAAGAATTTACGAATAGATAAATATTTTTATAATTCCCTTACTATATCATTTCTAATATATTAATTATGGTGTATTTCTATATAAAATAAATATATTTGCATTTAAAGTTATAAATGTTATCATATCTTTTTATATTTCTATTTTCAAAAATTTTCAAATACATTTGAATGTTTTCTAAATTTATCTATATTAGAGAATGTATTCAACTTTTTAAAAATTTTATATTTTAAATATAGCTAAAAATGCATTTTTTATTTTTTTTATTGGTATTCTGTATATAATAAAAATATGTCTAAATTAAAAGTTTTTTTTGGTCAAATTTGAAAAAAAAAAAAGATAATATCAAGAATAAATTGTTTTTGTTTCTTTAATAATATTGTTCAAAAATAGTTTATATATATATATATATATATTATATAATCAGGCAATTTTAAGATTGATTGGACAATCTTATCAAAGTTTAACAAAAAATGAATATATATAAAAAAAAAAGGGTAATTGATACTGTATCAAAGTTTAAGGAGAAATTGCTTTAAAAATAATATAAGGGGCAATATGTAATTTTCTCTTTCTAAAAAAACCATTTTTCATTTTCAATCTGTTTTTTGATACTAAGAATGTGCTATGATATTAATAAGGGAGTAAGAAGTTGTAAATTGCAATAAAAAGTTTTGCTGTTTTTCCAAATTAAGAATAAAACTGCCATCTCACAAATCTACCAACTCATCTTTTAAATGAATTTGAGAATATAACATGATCATATGATATATCTAAATTTGGAGAATGAAAGTGGTTTGGTAGTTAATTGTAAGATAAGCATGGAATCAAAACATAAAAACCATATAAGTTATAACCATTTGTTTTAAGGTATTTAACAAAAAAAATAAATAAATAAATAAACTACTTGTTTTAAGATGCATACCATTCAAGTATTCAAGTAAAGTTTATTTCTTTTTTTATTTTATTTTATTTTATTTTTTTGGTGGGACGGCATATAATAAAAGTAAAGTTCAAATGAGGATGGTACCATTACTTTTATACATTTGTTACCAAAAATAGTACCATTAACGTTTTCATTATTATTTTTTGGGGGTGGAGGGTAATAGGAAAAGTACCATTAGTTTGGTAGCAGGGTTGTCATAAGGTGTCACTTTCACGCATTTAATGATGCCAATAAACAATGATATTAAAAAAAATTGGAATATATTCGAAAGAGATGTTTGGTTTAAAAAAATAAAATTCAATTATACAAAAAGTGAAAGCGACATTTTCTATTATCCGGATTGGGAAAAAAAAAAAAAGAAGAAGATATTTTATACTTATCTAATTAATTTTTTAAAAAGCACAACAAGTAGATGGAACCTAATGGCATAAACAGTATAATTTTTGCCATAAAATATATCTCACAATGATCAAAATTCACCATCGAAAGGATGGATTCAGCCAAAAACTAAAGATCTCAAGATAGTTCACACCGTCTGATTTTTCATTTTTTGTAATAAAATATTATAATGTTTCTTTAACCAAGAAACAAAATTGAATTTTTAATTTTTCAAATATGTTGCGAATTTTAGTTTCGCGCCACACTTCCTTGCTCGCTCCAGTTTCAAAAAGTGTATAAATCATAAATATTTTTTTTATTCCCACTCATTCTCTCTCTTTAAATTTTTTGTACTATTTTAAAATATTCCCTTTTTTTTTAATGCTAATTATATTATAAAGTATTAGAATTAATTTACCATTTATTGCATACAAAACAAAAACAGTTATCACTCTTTAATAATAAAATAAGAAAGTTTGTGGTGTGAGAATTACAATTTTCTATAAGATTACAGATTCTTTAACCTTTATTATTATGAGGTTTACAGCTTCATGACTTCGTTTTGTATAGACCTCAACGACTAGCAGAAGTAAATCTTCGTACATGCCACAACTTAGTGCATAATTGTATATGAATTATTATGAGACATTCTACGCTATAGTACATGTGCCTAGATTTCTGTGTGAAATTCAATGAGATATCACAGTTCATTAATTGGTTAATTTAACAAATTAAAATAAATAAATAAATGGTCTTGCTATGGTTCCTATGCATTATGTAGCATTAAATGGCGAGAAAATCTATGCATTGGTGGTACCAGCTCAGCTGATATCACATTTAATATATTGCTGACACGTATTAAAAAGTTCTGTTATTATTCTCCATCATCATTTAAAATATTAAATATTAAAACATTAAAAATAGAAAAAAAAATAGAAAAAGCTTTTTTAATATGTATGGCATTGGAAATGTACTGGTACCACATATGCACCGAAGATTTTCTCTTAAATAACAATTAGCACATTGTAGTGTATGGGTTCTTTTACCATGTTACAAATTCATATCTACTTTTGGATGACATTTTCCAACATTATAAATTATCAATCGATTGATAATTAAAAAGTTATTCATAGTGGTCACTGTTTATTATGCATGAACTATGTCATAATCGCTGCAAAGAATATGATCTACATATTTATATGAAAATGTATACTTTTAATTTTTGAACGACACTTAGATAAGATGTAACAGTTCATCGATTAATTGGTTTAATAAATTAGTAATAGATTTTAAAAGTTATTTAGATGGTTCAAATGCATTATATACAAATCACATGACAACCATTAATCATATGGCAAATTAAGTTATACTGTGAAAAACTAATGTAAGTAATTGATAGAAGTTGCTCAAGGTGGTCCATGTTCATTATGTATGAATTATATTATAACCATATATTGTAAAGTATCAGTCCACATATCTATGTTTATCAATTGGTTGATTTGATAGATCAGAGAAAAATCTAAAAAGTTCTTATTGTAGCCTTTATTCACTATGTATAAATGACATAGTAGCCATTACATATATAGTGTACACCTTTGCTACTTTTTTGTGATAATTTCATGTATACATTTAAATGAGATTAGTAGGATATTATGATACTATAATTTAACAATTGATTAATTAAACAAATTAATAAAAATTTTAAAATTGCTCATGATCCCTATTCGTGATGCATAAATCATGTAAACATCATGTATTGCAGAGTATGGGTCCACATACTTAGGTGAAAATCTATTTTACCTTTTGAATGAAATTCAAGGTTGATTTAACAAATTAATAGATGAATTACATGGCAACTACTATATTATAACAATATAGACCCTTGATAACAATGTGACAAATTGATTTATATTTTTTGATGAAACTAATTTGATGTTACACTTTATCATCTGAGTGATTAAACAAATTAGATAAAAATTAAAAATTTTCTCATGGCAGGCCATGTTCATTATACATGAAATATGTCATGAACATGTATTATATAGTATAAGTCTTCATATCTATGTAAAAATGTCTACTATTATCCAAGCAAAAAAAAAAAAAAAAAATGTCTACTATTAACTTTTGAGCAAGATTCAGTAAGATTTAATAGTTCATCAGTTGGTTGGATTAATGAATCAGAAAAAAGATTTAAAAAGTTTATTTGCAATCCTTATCCACCATGTATGAATCATGAGGCAAGCATTACATTGTAATGTAAACCCTTGGAACCTATATGACAAATTAATATATATTTTTGAATGAAATTAGTGGGATGTTATAATTGATCAATTGATTGATTTAACAGATTAAACAAAAATTTTAAACATTGCTTATGGTGGTCCATGCTTATTATGTATATATCATGTCAAAATTATGCATTGTAGAGTATGGGTAAACATAGTTAGATGAAAATATATATTTTTACCTTTTGAATGAAATTCAGTGAGATGTAAAAAATTATCAATTGGTTGATTTAACGAACTAAAAAGAGTTAAACAAGCCATTTTAGTAGTCCCTATTATTATAGATGAATCACATGGCTACCACTACATTGTAATATAGATCCTTGATAACCATGTAACAAATTGATTTATATTTTTGGATGAAACTGGTGTGATATTATAATTTGTCAATTAATTGATGTAACAAATTAAATAAAAATTTTAAAAGTTTCTCATGGCAATCCATGTTCATTATGCATGAATTATGTTATAAACATGTATTTTAAAGTATATGTCCACATATATATATATATATATATATATATATATATATGAAAATATCTATTATTAACTTTTGAACGAGGCTTAATGAGATGTAACAGTTCATCAATTAGTTGATTCGACAAATTAAAAAAAGATTTAAAAAAGTTCTTATTGCGGTCTTTATCCACTATATATGAATCATGGGGCAACTACTATACATTGTAGTTTACACCCTTCTTACTTATGTGACAAACTGATCTATGATTTAAACGAAACTAGTGGAATGTTACAATTTATCAATTGATTGATTTAATAAATTAAATAAAAATTTAAAAAATTTCTTATGGTGTTCTCTATTTATTATGCACAAATCATGTCAACATCATGCATTGTAGAGTATGGGTCTACTTAGGTGAAAATGCCTATTTTTACCTTTTGGGTGAAATTCAATGAGATATAAGAATTCATCAATTGATCGATTTAACAAATTAAAAAGAGTTAAAAAGTTTTTTTTAGTGGTCCGAATCATGTGGCAACCACTACATTATAATATAGACCCTTGATAACCATGTGATAGATTGATTTATATTTTTGGATGATACTAATGTGATGCTATAATTTATCAATTGAATGGTTAAACAAATTAAATTAAAATTTAAAAGTTTTCTCATGGTAGTCCATGTTCATTGTGTATGAAATATGTTTAAACATGTATAGTAAAGTATAAGTCCTCATACCTATGCGAAAATGTCGGCTAGTAACTTTTGAGCAAGATTTAAAGAGAGATAATAGTTCATCAATTGGTTGAATCAACGAATTAGAAAAAAAAAAAATTAAAAATTCTTATTTGCAGTCCTTATCCAATATATATGAATAATGAGGCAACCATTACATTGTAATGTAAACCTTTGTTACCTATTTGACAAATTAATGTATATTTTTTTAATGAAACTAACGGGATGTTACAATTTATCAGTTAATTGATTTAACAAATTAAAAAAAAATTTATAAATTTGCTCATGGTGGTCCTTGTTCATTATGCATAAATCATGTCAACATCATGCATTGTCGAGTATAGGTCCATGCAATTAGGTGAAAATGTCGATTTTTACCTTTCAAGTGAAATTCAATGAGATCTAAAAATTTATCGATTGGTTGATTTAACAAATTAAAAAGTGTTAGAAAGTTCTTTAACAGTCCTTATCATTATAGACGAATCATGTGGCAATTGCTACATTGTAATATAGACTCTTGATAACCATGTGACAAATTGATTTAAATTTTTGGATGAAACTAGTTTGTTGTTACAATTTATTAATTGATTTAACAAATTAAATAAAAACTTAAAAAGGTTATCATAGCAGTCCATGTTCATTATGTATAAATTATGTTATAACCATGTACTATAAAGTATAAGTCCACATACCTATGTGAAAATATCTACTTGACTTAATGAGATACAACAATTCATCAATTGGTTGATTGAACAAATTAGAAACAAGTTTAAAAAGTTCTTATTGTGATCCTTATCTGCTATGTATGAATCATGTGGTAACCACTATATTATAATGTGCACCCTTGTTACCTATATAATAATTTGATATATACTTTTGAATGAAACTAATGGGATGTTACAATTTATCAATTAATTGATTTAACAAATTAAATAAAAATTTTAAAAATTGCTCATGGTGGTCCCTGCTCATTGTGCATAAATCATGTCAACTCATTGTGCATAAATCATGTCAACATCATGTATTGTAGAGTATGGATCCACATATTTAGATGAAAATTTTTATTTTTACCTTTCGAGTGAAATTTAATAAGATATATTATCTTAAAAGTCTAAAATTTTGTATTATCTTTATCGTTTTTCTCTCAATATAAATTCTATAAATATATTATATCAAACAATTTTAAATAGATATTTTATTTTACTTAAACCTTTATTGTAATATAGCATATATTTTTTTATAATATATAAATAATTATTACTATATGGGGTAAATTCTTTTAAAATAAAATTTAAAAAATTATAATCTATTATAATATAGAATTTATTTTTATTTATAATTCATTTAAATTAAAACTATAAATTTTTTATAATTATTTAAAAGTTATTTTTATATAAAAAGGTTTTCTTATTATTATAATTTTTTTAAAAAAACTTTTTTATATCACTACTTTTGATTTTTGAGCATGATAGTACACTTTATCGAATGATTGATTTAAAAAATCACAAAAAAAAAAAAAAAAAAATTAAAAAGTTCTAGTGGTGGCCATGTTCATTATATATGGATGATGTCATAATTACTTACTGCTGCATTATAAGGCCTGGGTCCATATATCGATGTGAAAAAGTGTACTTTTAACTTTTCAACAAAAACTCAATCTGATATTACAATTTATTAATTTGTCCTTTTTTATAAAGTAAAAATTTAAGAAGTTTTTATGGTGGTCACTATGCATTCAATTAGATGGTAATTACTACATTGTAATGTATGGCCATGGTAACCATGTGACAAATTTATGTCTACATTTGAATTAGACTTTGGCATGTTATAATCTATCAATTGTTGATTAAACAAATTAAAGAAAAATTTAAAATGTTGGTTTTATGACAGTCCTTAGTCATTGTGTACGAATTAATCATAAATAATCATTGCATTTTAAGTGCATGGGTCCACAAAATGTCTATTTTTAAGTTTTGAGTAAAACTTAAATCATAAGTTCCAAATTTAATACATCAAGTTGATTTGATAACAAGTTCATTTTATTTTTCAATTTATTATAAATGTAAATGAATAAAAAAAGTAGAAATTTAAAACAATATAATTTTAAATTGCATATATTTTATTATTTATTTATTTATTTTATATATTTATAGTTAATAGATATGTTTAATTACTGTTTACTAATATTAGCAAATCAATTATACATAATTTAAAAAAAACAAAACAAAAAAAATGAAGTTGGTATCAAATGTGACCTAATTAAATTTATTTTGGGGTTTTTTTTTGGGTAAATTTATTTTTGGGTTCATTATATATTTGAAATCTCAATTTTACTCCGATCTCATGGCTTCACATTTTTTTTTTGTTTAGTTTAGTTTTAAAATATCTAGCTGTGCTTGAGATTGAGACCTCGATTAAATTTATATATACTGGTCTTTAATATCATAAAAAAAAATCCATAGGCCTTAGGGCTTAGTGTCAAAATAACATGAACCACATACATATGTAGCAAAAGTATGAGAGAGAGAGAGAGAGAGAGAGAGAGAGAGAGAGAGGGAGAGAGAGAGTGGACATGAGAATTAACATTTCTCTCTCTGGCTCCGGAATTAAAAAGATTGTGTATATATATATATATATATATAGCGTTTGTGTAGGTTTGTTGTCACACTATTTTCATTGATGATCACCAACTTTAGACTTCATCCTCATGCGTCTTTGTCCTCTTTGATGTGGTTGGTGGAGAGAGTCGTAATAAAAACATATAATTTCGTATTATATTTAGAGTTTGATTTAAACTTCAAAAGAGAATTGTTGGAATGTGAACTATATTGTAAAGCAATATTGTTTTGATTTTGTGTATAATTAAAAATATTGCATATATATATATGTGTGTGTAATTAATTATGTATAGTACTATAGCACAATATTTTATGTTTTGATATAAAAAAAAAAAAAGTTGACGAAATAATATATTGTAATTAAATTAATTAATTTCTGCATCGGTGTTTTTACAATTATTTTTAAAAATTTTTATTTTATTTTTGTAATAAGAAGAATGGGTCTAGGTGAGGCGGTGATCCCTTGTAAAGAATGCCAATATGTTTCCGTGATCAGCCCTTAAAACTTGTTCTTTTGGGTTTTAGGGTAATTATCCTGAAAGCCTGTTTTGGTAAATAGTACTCGAGCACCAAACGCTTCTCTTCTCTGGCTATTCAAATTTTCTTTTCTTTCTGCTCTTTTTTAATGAAATATTTCCTTTGACCCAAAAAAAAAAAAAAAAAAATTGAAATGAGTCCCATTAATAGAGAACATATGAGAGAATTTTTTATTTTTTGAGCAAAGTAATATGAGAGAATTTGAAGCTAGTTACCTTATGTTTTAAAAGTTTAAACTATTGAAAATTGAATCATAACTATATTTATATTATTTTAACATTCCTTTTCACGGTCTTAAATATATTTTGAATTTAAATTAAATCATTACATATGTTTTTAGTTAGAGTTGAAAATTTTAGACATAGAATTTTAATTTTATTTGACATGGCGATTAATATAATATTTTTGAATTTTAAAATTTTAAAATGATTTAATAAAAAAA
This sequence comes from Ziziphus jujuba, assembly GCF_031755915.1. Classification (NCBI taxonomy): domain Eukaryota; kingdom Viridiplantae; phylum Streptophyta; class Magnoliopsida; order Rosales; family Rhamnaceae; genus Ziziphus; species Ziziphus jujuba. Next base: position 19,894,088 of record NC_083381.1, on the reverse strand, counting down.
GCTTCTAAAATCAAGGCTAATGAATAATAATTTCTATAAGGCTCTTCTCAAAAAGCTCCAAAAAAACAAAAACAAAAATTATCCCGAATAAAATAGCCATGTGCCATATTGTATTACCATAAAGGTAAATCTTAGGCTTTCATCATAATGGGCCATTGATTATCAAGGATCGTTCTGGAAACAAAACTCAAAGACAAATAAATAAATAAACCCTTTAAAAGGAAGAGTTTGTTCCATTTGTTCTATGTGGTGCCAATGCGTCAATGAACCATGAAACACCTGCACCAGAGAGATTACATCCAAATGCTACTAGATTACATCCAAATGCTACTCTTGCATCATAATGAATACCCCCCAAATACATGGGATTCTGCACCGTTTGATTGCTGGTGGGTCCCACGTAAAGTTGGATAAGATCTAGACTAGCCAGTGTATCTTGCTCAGCAGTTTAGCCCGGATATCCTAAGAATAATATTCCCTAGATATAATGCACCGTTGATTGAAGCTTCGAGATTCTAACCAAGGAAGGCAGACCTTGATGAGGAACATAATGCTCAATTCTTGACAAGTGTCCTACCACCTGTTACCAAAAATTCCACATGCAAAACCAGGTTGCTGAACACGTATCCATATCTATAACTTTTGCCTCATCTATATATGCCCATGAAGCTTCCTCTTTGTTCTCATCAGATTACAAAATTCAAGTGTTAAAAAGAGTATTTTGTTTGGCTAAGAAAAACGAATAGTGGGTCTCATTGATTCTCCGAAAAGAGAAAAAGGTAGGGGAAAAAAAAATTGTGTTATTTTCGTCTTGGTTTTTGAAGGAAGTTGGAAAGAAGAAGAAGAAGAGGAAGAAGATTGAATGGCTCAGACTGTTGGAAGAAACGTAGCAGCTCCATTGCTGTTTCTAAACTTGATTATGTATCTCATTGTTGTGGGTTTTGCTAGTTGGTGTGTCAATAGGTACATCAATGGCCAGACCAACCACCCTAGTAAGTTCAAATATTATTAATTGTCAATTTTTCATAATTTATTTCTAATTTCACACGTTGGGTCTCATTTTATTTTACCGTAGAATTCAAAGTTAAGCGATCTAAAAATATTTTTACGTTTGGCATTTAAATACAGTGAAATCAAAATTAAGCGGTTTAAAAAAACTTTTACATTTGAAATTCAAATATATGGTCCATAGAGATATTTATGTTAAGACACAAGACATAAACAGAAGATATTAAAGTATGTATAAATTATTATAGGTTTATTTTTTAGAAGTTTGAATTTGTAGAAGAAATGGTATTTTTAACGAAAAAATAGAAGTCTTTTCATCGATATTAAATTTTATTATATATGTTTTTTCTTTCAGGTTTTGGAGGAAATGGAGCAACAAGCTTCTTCCTTACCTTCTCTATGTTGGCTGGTGTGGTGGGAGTGGTATCAAAGTTAGCTGGTGGAAGCCATATCAGAGCTTGGAGGAATGACAGTTTAGCTGCAGCAGGTTCTTCTTCACTGATAGCTTGGGCTCTAACTGCTTTAGCCTTTGGGTATGTTTAATGAAAATAAAAAATAATAATAATAATAATAATAAAAAAACCATATTATTTATTCCTTATTCAACAAAATTGATCACCAACTTCATCAAAAATTTTCTGTTTTCTTGAAAAAACAGGTTTGCATGCAAGGAAATCAACATAGGAGGACACAGAGGGTGGAGATTGAGGGTGTTAGAAGCTTTCATAATAATCTTAACATTTACACAGCTTTTGTACCTTGTGTTGATTCATGCTGGTCTTTTCAGCAGCAAGTATGGTCCAGGTTACCGTGACACGGATTATGGAATGGGCGCAGCTGGTGTCGACCCTGCTCATCATAAAGGTGGTGCGGCAGTGGTTGGGTCCAGGGTTTGATGGGCATCATATAAGGGAGTTGTTTGGCTGCTGGGAAAATCTTTAATTCATCGTTTAATGTGAAAGTTTTACCCATTTGTTGTTCCTTTGTTTTATTATTATTTTTTTTCGTACTTTTTGTTGTATGTTTTTAATTTTGTGGTTTCTGTAAGAAGATTTGACAGTCTTTGTTATGCATGTTTGCTGTGTGGAAATTTTAAGTAGTTTCCAGCATCATGTACCGTATAATCCGTAATGACTTTTGGTTTTTCTTTAATGGTAACATTTTCTTCTAGTTTGTGGATCGTTCTTTTTTTTTTGGGTAATTAATTATTAGTCTCTGGAGTAAATACTTGGTTTTCCAAGTTTTATGTTTTAGTAAATAGCTCTTTCCCTTTCGTAAAAAAGGCTATATGATATTATTTAGTATTAAAATGAAAACGGTCTATATTTTTGGTAAATAAAAATTAAAAAGATTTGATATAAATATTAAATATTTTGAATAAATATATTATTCAATAATATTTTAAAAAGGTATGTACCAACCTCCTTACCCCATTTTAGATCAAATATATAAAGCGGTTTGGATCAGAATCGTATAATTGGTTTCCAAAAAGTGGTATATAATTTAAGATAAGGTACGTTTTGTTTGTTGCATTTCAACAAATTCGCCCACCACAGAGTTGTCACTAAAGTTACACGTTTTTGTCAATGAAATGTACCAGTCACAAAGAAATGGTATATTGTTGGATGATATTTTATTTGCTGTACTCGATTAATTTTCAGTTAAAAAAAAATAATAATAAAAAGAAACCTACTCCTAAGAGCATTACTATCGTAATGAAACGAAAAAAAAAAAAGGGGGACTTATTATCAAATTATAACATTAATTCCACACCAATAAGACAATGAACATAGAACTCAAAATAAACTCTACTATTCCACTTCGAAAAAGATTCATCTATGAGGTTCTTTAAGTTCGTTATGGGTGTGGTAAATTTGGTTAATCACCAGGAACAGAATAAATTTACTGCAGCTCAAATATAAATCCCTGTGAGAAAGTACATCAAATTTCAAATATCAGAAAAAGCCATCTTGAATCACATTCCCCTACTATATATGTAGTTCTGGGCAAGCAGTAAAAAGAGAAACAAGCAAAAGAAATAACCAATGGGGCTGTCAAAAAAGAAGGGGGGAGGAGATACTCCTATGTTAAGAATACAATTAAAACATAACTTTTCTGGAGATAAAAACACCATAACAATAACATAGCAGAAACTGTTGGTCTTAAGAGTGGTCCTAGGCTGAAGCTTCTTCATTAATAAACCCTTCCTTCCGACCTTCAAATCCAGGCCTCATGAGCTTTTTCTCTCTCTTCGCAATTCGTCGCATCTTTTTGTCATGAATTCTCTGTGCTAAATTTTCTGATCTCTTTTTCTGTTTCTCCGCTTTCATTTTCCCGGTGTTTTCAACCCTCCCCTTCCATTTCTCAGCATTCTTTTGATGCCTCTTCTTCTCCTTCCTGATGCTCTTGTTCAACAACTTGGGATCATCATGAACCTTAATCCCAGCAGCTCTACTTGCTGCTGTTTTCCACGAGATTGTTTCACCTTTCTTTGGATCTTTCTTCGCTTCGTCCAACTTCCTTGCCTTCTCAAGTTCCTTCGCCTTTGAAAGTTTCCTCTTCTTCTTTCCAGGCCCATCTTCATTCCCAAGTTTGACATGACTGAATGTGAGCTCCTTTGAAGCCTCTTCTACATCTTTCTCCACCTTATTCACTTGATTACCAGATGTAGGTGTCAGATCACCAGATCCAGTGTCTCTCTTGCGTTTCTTTTGGTGAGCTCCTCTCTTTTCATTTTTCTCATGCTTCTTATCTGGATCTCCAGAATTCCGAGAAGCCCGAAATTGTTCAAGTTTACGATGTAACCGTTGCCGGAGTTCTTCATATGTCAACGACCGATCATCCCCTTCAAATTTGATAGGTTTGACCTCCGTACCATCATCGTCGTCATCACTCCCATTGTTTGATTTTTCCTTTTTCAAACTTTGCTTTAGCAAATCAAGGGTTGTCGTAGAAGACTTCTCGGGATCCATACGATCTCTTCTAGCTTTCTTAATGTTTTCTTTTGATTCCTTCTTTGCTGACGCTTTTTTGGCCTTGCTAAGGCCCTGAAACCATGGTTTCTCCTCATCATCATTGGGTAGATAGAACCTTGCAGGAATAAGCTCAACTAACTTGTCAAAGAAGAGAGAATGTTCATGAATGATTGATTTCAAATCAAGAATGGGATTGGAATCAGTTGCAGGTGTTTCCTTCTTCTTTTTCATTTTCATTTTCATTTACACAAAATTGAATAGCTGCAAAGAAAAGACAACAAGTGAAACAATGTCAGAAATCCACTAAACACGTAACTATATTATATGAAGAACTGCATAATAGCATAAAAATTCAGAAGGGAAATCAAACCAGAAGAAAATTAGTTCAAACATAGAATAAGGGAGGGGGAAAGAAAAGAAAAAGGTAATAGAAACTGTAAATTTGAAGCAGACAAACCACCCACCTCCACCCTTTATTGCCTGGAAACTAGACAATGCCAAAGCCAAAGTATCAGCACTTCATTCTATTAGTAAGGGGAACAAACGTGACGATTAGACTAGACATTTTCATATAGAATAGATTAATGATCTTAATAACTATAATTCTGGGTTCATATCATTCCCATTTCTCTAACCCAAAAACAGATCTACCATTCCTTATAAATGAGGAATGCGAAGTAAAAATTTAACCTTCATTTGTCCTAGTCTTCCTTATCTTGAACAAATCAAG